>NW_027590684.1:0-22500 GCF_964213995.1 Mustelus asterias
CATTCTCTCACACACACACTCTCTCACACACACACTCTCTCTCTCACACACACACTCTCTCTCTCACACACACATTCTCTCACACACACACACACATACAACGATGGGCAAAATGTCGAGGAAGATTTGAGCTGTATATAACCCCGTGCTGTACCTGTCCTGGGGCTGTTTGATGTGCACAATGTGGAGGCAGCTTTTCCTTTAATCTAGCACTATGCTGTATCTGTCTTTGGATTATTTGATGGGGACAGTGTATAGGGAGCTTCACTCTGTATCTAAACCCGTGCTGTACCTGTCCTGGGAGTGTTTGATGGGGACAGTGTATAGGGAGCTTCACTCTGTACCTAAACCCGTGCTGTTCATGTCCTGGGAGTGTTTGATGGGGATAGTGTAGAGGGAGCTTTATCAGTATCTAACCCTGTGCTGTACATGTCCTGGGAGTGTTTGATGGGGATAGTGTAGAGGGAGCTTTATCTGTATCTAACCCTGTGCTGTATATGTCCTGGGAGTGTTTGATGAGGACAGTGAAGTGGGAGCTTTACTCTATATCTAACCACTTGCTGTATCTGTCGTGGGTGTGTTTGATGGGGACAGTGTCGAGGGAGCTTTACTCTATCTAATCCCGTGCTGTACCTGTCCTGGGAGTGTTTGATGGGGGACAGTGTAGAGGGAGATTTACTCTGTATCTCACCCCGTGCTGTATCTGTTCCGGGAGTGTTTGATTGGGACAGCATGGAGGGAGATTTACCCTGTATCTAACCCCATGTTGTACCTGTCCTGGGACTGTTTGATGGGGACAGTGTCGAGGGAGCTTTACTCTTTATCTAAACCCGTGCTGTACCTGTCCTGGGCGGGTTTGTTGGGGACAGTGTAGAGGGAGCTTTACTCTGTATCTAATCCCGTGCTGTATCTGTCCTTGGTTTGTTTGATGGGGACAGTGTAGAGGGAGCTTTACTCTACATCTAACCCCGTGCTGTACCTGTCCTGGGACTGTTTGATGGGAACAGTGTAGAGGATGCTTTACTCTGTATCTAACCCCGTGCTGTACCTGTCCTGGGAGTGTTTGATGGGAACAGTGTAGAGAGAGCTTTACTCTGTATCGAACTCTGTGCTGTACCTGTACCTTTCCTGGGAGTGTTGGATGGGAACAGTGTCGAGGGAGCTTTACTTTGCATCTAATCCCGTGATTCAGTTACTGATAGACTGTCGAGGAAGATCAGGTCACACACATGCTCTCCTTACACACTCTCAGACACACACACACACACACACACACACATGCTCTCTCTGTCTCTCACACACACATGCACTATCTCTTACGCACTCTCTTACTCACACACATGCTCTTTCTCTCTCTCACACACACTTTCTCTCTCTCTCACACATTCTCTCTCACACACATTCTCTCACACACACTTTCACGCTCACACACTCTCACGCATGCATTCTCTCTCATTGTCACACTCTCACACACATGCACTCAGTCTCTCACACACACATACACTCACTCTCTCACACACATACACTCTCTCTCTCACACATAGACTCTCTCTCAAGCATATACTCTCTCCCACACACACACTCTCTCTCACGCACACACTCTCTCACACACACACTCTCACTCTCACACACTCTCTCTCTCTCACACACTCTCTCTCTCGCACACACTCTCTCTCTCACACACACTCTCTCTCTCTCACACACACACACTCTCTCTCACACATACACTCTCTCAAACATACACTCTCTCTCACGCACACACACTCTCTCTCACACACACTCTCTCTCTCTCACACACACTCTCTCTCTCTCACACACACTCTCTCTCACACACACACTCTCTCTCACACACACACTCTCTCTCACGCACACACTCTCTCTCTCACACACACACTCTCTCTCTCTCACACACACTCTCTCTCTCTCACACACACACTCTCTCTCTCACACACACTCTCTCTCACGCACACACTCTCTCTCACGCCCACGCTCTCTCTCTCGCACACACGATCTCCCTCACACACTCTCTCTCTCTCACACACACACACTCTCTCTCACGCACATGCTCTCTCTCACGCACACGCTCTCTCTCACGCACATGCTCTCTCTCACGCACACGCTCTCTCTCTCGCACACACTCTCTCTCTCGCACACACTCTCTCTCTCGCACACACTCTCTCTCTCGCACACACTCTGTCTCTCACACACACTCTCTCTCTCGCACACACTCTCTCTCGCACACACTCTCTCTCGCACACACTATCTCTCTCACACACTCTCTCTCACACACGCACACACTCTCTCTCTCTCACACACAATCTCTCTCACACACACACACTCTCTCTCTCTCACACACACATTCTCTCTCCCACACACACACACACACACACACACACACACACACACACACACACACACAATGATGGGGCAAAATGTAGAGGAAGATTTGAGCTGTATCTAACCCTGTGCTGTACCTGTCCTGGGGCTGTTTGATGTGCACAATGAGGAGGTAGCCTTTCCTTTAATCTAGCACCATGCTGTATCTGTCATTGGATTATTTGATAGTGACAGTGTATCGGGAGCTTCACTCTGTATCTAAACCCTTGCTGTACCTGTCCTGGGAGTGTTTGATGGGGACAGTGTCGAGGGAGCTTCACTCTGTATCTAAACACGTGTTGTACCTGTTCTGGGAGTGTTTGATGGGGACAGTGTATAGGGAGCTTCACTCTGTATCTAAACCCTTGCTGTACCTGTCCTGGGAGTGTTTGATGGGGACAGTGTAGAGGGAGCTTTACTCTGTATCTAACCCCGTGCTGTACCTGTCCTGGGAGTGTTTGATGGGGACAGTGTAGAGGGAGCTTTACTCTGTATCTAATCCCGTGCTGTACCTGTCCTGGGAGTGTTTGATGGGGACAGTATAGAGGGAGCTTTACTCTGTATCTAACCCCGTGCTGTACCTGTCCTGGGAGTGTTTGATGGGGACAGTGTAGAGGGAGCTTCACTCTGTATCTAAACACGTGCTGTACCTGTCCTGGGAGTGTTTGATGGGGACAGTGTCGAGGGAGCTTTACTCTGTATATAATCCCGTGCTGTACCTGTCCTGGGAGTGTTTGATGGGGACAGTATAGAGGGAGCTTTACTATGTATCTAACCCCGTGCTGTACCTGTCCTGGGAGTGTTTGATGGGGACAGTGTAGAGGGAGCTTCACTCTGTATCTAACCACGTGCTGTACCTGTCCTGGGTGTGTTTGATGGCGGACAGTGTAGAGGGAGCTTTACTCTGTATCTATCCCCGTGCTGTATCTCTCCTGGAAGTGTTTTATGGGGACAGTGTAGAGCGAGCTTTGCTCTGTATCTTACCCTGTGCTGTCCCTGTCCTGCGAGTGTTTGATGGAGACAGTGTCGAGGGACCTTTACTCTGTATTGAATCCCGTGCTGTATTTGTCCTGGGAGTGTTTAATGGGGACAGTGTCGAGGGAGCTTTACTCTGTACCTAACCCTGTGCTGCACCTGTCCTGGGAGTGTTTGATGGGGACAGGACTTGGGGGACATTGGATTTTAGACAATGTTTCGGGTTTTAGACTTTTCGGAGTGAAATTCAGGAACACTTTGCCACACCAGGTGTGATATTAGTTTGGAACGACCTTCTATAATTCACAGTTGATGCTCAGTCGCTTATTAATGTTCAAACCTGAAGTTGATAGATGGTATTTTACACACAGGAGAAGCAATTTAAAATCAATGGGTCAATGTTAAAATACTTGCAGGAACAGAGAGACCTGGGGTTTCAGTTCATTTTTACATCTTAAAGATTCAACCTGGGGCTCAGAATCTGTCAGTTGAATCTACTTTTCCTGTCCCGAAAACGTGTCAACAATTGTGTTGGGGAATGTGACAAAAGGTGACATTCCTGCATCCTGCACAGTGGGGTTGGGAGGTTGTTTGAAAGGAGATTCAGAAAGTGTCAATTAGATTGTGTCTCTTTGCAGAAGTTGAGTATTTCACAGGAGACGCCTTGAGATAAAGGAAAGTTTTACCAATGTCTGCGTAACTTTCAAAGTCTCCGGACGCATGAAGGGGGCAGAGATTTTGTAATATTCAGAGCAGGAGATGGGGGACAATCACAGAATTGAAGATGTGAGGCCATCTCTTGTTTCTGAATGTCAATCTGTAGCTTTTAAACTTTAGTCCTGGGCTAATCATTCCAAGTTTGCAATCCCACACTTTGCTGTTGTTAATTTTGAGTTGTAAATTTTCTGAAATTGATTCTGTAATAAAAATCCCTGCAGGATGCAATGATTCCCATTCTGTCTGCTGCTGCAAAGCCCCAGTTTGTGTCTCAGTTTCACTCTTTATCAACCACTTAAGATCCAAGAGCCAGAGAATTCCTACACTGCAGAATGAGGCCATTCAGCCCAACAAGCCTGCCCCGACAATAATCCCACCCAGGCCCGAATCCCCCTGACACTAAGGGGCAATTTAGCAAACGTGCAAACTCCACACAGACAGTCACTCGAGGCGGGGAATCGAACCCAGATCCCTGGCGCTGTGAGTCAGCAGTGCTAACCACTGTGCCACCGTGTCGCCCGGTGATGAGACAGAACGTTTGCCAAAGTGCACAGAAATAGGCAGCATTGTCAGCATTTTAGCTGGAAGCTTCAAATGACAAAGGGATCTTAATAGTAGAGTCACAGAATCCCTGCAGTGCAGAAGGAGACCATTCAGCCCATCGAGTCTGTACTGACTCTCTGGCACAGTATCTTACCAAGGCCCTTGACCCAGCCCTATCCCCGTAACCCCACACATTTACCTTAATCCACCGAACCAACACAGCTTTGGACAGGAATCGGCAATTTACTGTGTCCCAATCCACAAATTTGGAAAATGCTGGGATGGATTGAGAAATGGTTTCCGGGCAGAAAACAGAGCTCAGATACAAATGGGCCCTTTGGCCCAACTTTTCCCTGCCACCCAGTTTTTACCATTAAGCTCGTATCAAATGCCTTGCGTTTGGCCCAAATCCCTCCATACCAATCTTACCAGAATAACTGTCTAAATGCTTTTTAAAATATAAAATTGTATCCGCTTCTACTACGACCTCTGGCAGCTTGTTCCAATCCCTCACCACCCTATGTGTGAAAAGAATTGCCCTCTGGACCCTCTCCCCTCTCACCTTAAACCTATGTCTTCTAGTTTTAGACTCCCCTCCCTTTTGGAAAAGATGTTGACGAGCTTATCAAAGAACAAAGAGAATTACAGCACAGGAACAGGCCCTTCGGCCCTCCAAGCCTGCACCAACCATGCTGCCCGACTGAACTAAAACCCCCTACCCTTCCGGGGACCATATCCCTCTATTCCCATCCTATTCATGTATTTGTCCAGACGTTCCGTGAAACTCACTATCGTATCTGCTTCCACTCCCTCCCCTGGCAGCGGGTTCCAGGCACCCACCACCCTCTGTGTAAAAAAACGTGCCTTGTACATCTCCTTTAAACCTTGCCCCTCACACCTTAAACCTATGCCCCCTAGATTTTGAATCTTCCACCCTGGTAAAAAGCTTCTGACTATCCACTCTGTCCATGCCCCTCATAATCTTGTAGAATTCTATCAGGTCATCCCTCAACCTCCGTCGTTCCAGTGAGAACAAACCAAGTTTCTCCAATCTCTCCTCAGAGCTAATGCCCTCCATCCTAGGAAACATCCTGGTAAATCTTTTCTGAACCCTCTCCAAAGCCTCCACATCTTTCTGGTAGTGTGTCGATCAGAATTGAACACTATATTCCAAGTGCGGCCTAACTAAGGTTCGATAAAGCTGCTGTATCCATGCCCTCATTATTTTAGAGACCTCTATAAGAACACCACTAAGCCAACTCAAGGGAAAAAAGTCCCAGAGTATCCAGCCTCTCATTATAACTCAAACCATCAGGACCCCATAGCATCCCAGTCATTCTTTTCTGCACACTTTCTAGCTCAATAATCTCCTTTCTATAAGGGTGACCAGAACAATACACAGCATTCCAAGTGTGGTCTTACCAATGTCTTGTACAACTTCAACAAGACGTCCCAACTCCTGTATTCCATGTTCTGACCAATGAAACCAAGCATGTGGAATGCCTTCTTCACCACTCTATCCACCTGTGACTCCACTTTCAAGGAGCTATCAATCTGTACCCCGAGATCCCTTTGTTCTGTAACTCTCACCAACACCCTACCATTAACTGAGTAAGTCCTGTGTTGGTTCGATCCACCAAAATGTATCACCTTGCATTTATCTAAATTAAACTCCATCTGCCATTCAACAGCCCACTGGCCCAACTGATCAATATCCCATTGCAACCCTAGATAACCTTCTTCACTGTCCACTATGCCACTAATCTTGGTGTCATCTGCAAACTTACAAACCATGCCTCCTAAATTCTCATCCAAATCATTAATATAAATGACAAATAACAGTGGACCCAGCACCGATCCCTGAGGCACCCCGTTGGTCACAGGCCTCCAGTTTGACCAAAAAAACAACCCTCGACAACCACCCTCTGTCTTCTGTCATCAAGCCTATTTTATATCCATTTGGCTACCTCACCCTGGATCTCGTGAGAGTTAACCAAATCCTGTCTGCTTTTGTTTTTAAATGTTTACATGTTTAAACACTGAAACGTCTTGCCCTTGTTGGGAATATCAGTGCGGTTTGAGAAAAGCAAACACTGATTACACACTCAAAACCCCCCAACACAGGACTGAGCAGAGAGTGTGAAATGTGACTGGTGTGAGTGTGGATTGTCTTTTAAAAGTGGGTAAGAAACACTCCTCCATTTTCAAATCTTTACCTTGCTTATGTAGCGTCTTGGACTCCCCTGACACTCACTACCCATCTGAATTAATCTCTATTCCTCACTGTCTAACTGTTACTCTCTGCATTGCTCCCTCTCCCTATCTCTCTGTTACTCTGCATCGCTCCATCTCTCTCTCTCTCTTCCTCTCTCTCTCATCCACCATGTTGTTTATCATTAAGGGGTCTAATCACGGAGAATTCAAACACTCTTTCTGTTTCTGTCTTGGCAGAATTAGCAACATTAGTGGATATTTCAAGACTGGATTCACACAATACAGACAGAAGGCTGGTGAGCTCAGTACACGTGGTACCTGAATGTTACAATAAGATAGAATCTGTATTCAGACAACTGTCACCCCACTGGGTCCAAACTTCACCGTGTTAATTTGATTTGATTTGATTGATTTGTATTGGGATGCAGTGAGAAGTATTGTTTCTTGTGCGCTATCCAGACAAAACATTCCGTACATAGAGTGCACAGGGGAGAAGGAGAGGAAAGGGTGCAGAATATAGTGTTGCGGTTACCGATAGGGTGTAGAAAAAGATCAGCTCACACACACACACTCTCTCTTACACACTCTTAGACACACACATAATCTCACACGCACACACGCTCTCTCTCTCTCACACACACACTCTCTCACACTCTCAGACACACACATACTATCTCACACACACACACACACTCTCTCACACACACACGCTCGCTCTCTCTCACACACACTCTCTCACACACACACACGCTCTCTCTCTCTCTCACACACACTCTCTCACACACACTCTCTCTCACACACACACGCTCTCTCTCTCTCACACACACTCTCTCACACACACACACACTCTCTCACATACACACGCTCTCTCTCTCACACACACACTCTCTCACACTCTCAGACACACACATACTATCTCACACACACACACACACACTCTCACACACACACGCTCTCTCTCTCTCGCACACACACTCTCTCACACTCTCAGACACACACATACTATCTCACACACACACTCTCTCTCACACACACACGCTCTCTCTCTCACACACACACGCTCTCTCTCTCTCACACACACACTCTCTCACACTCTCAGACACACATACACTCTCTCTCACACACACACTCACTCTCTCAGATGCACTCTGTCTCCATCACACATTGTCTCTCTTTCTCACACTCTCCCTCTCACACACACACACAAACTCATATTCTCTCTCTCACACACACATTCTCTCTCACACACACAATGTAGAGGGAGATATACGCTGTATCTCACCCGATGCTGTACCTGTCCTGGGTGTGTTTGATGTGTAGGCAGCTTTTCCCTGCATCTATCCCCATGCTGTATCTGTCATTGGAATATTTGATTGTCATGATGTGGAGATTTGATAGTTATTTGATAGTGACAGTGTAGAGGGAGCTTTATCTGTATCTAACCCCGTGCTGTACCTGTCCTGGAAGTGTTTCATGGGGACAGTGACGAGGGAGCTTTACTCTGTATCTAACCCCGTGCTGTACCTGTCCTGGGTGTGTTTGATGGGAACAGTGCAGAGGGAGCTTTACTCTGTATCTAACCCTGTGCTGTACCTGTCCTGGAAGTGTTTCATGGGGACAGTGACGAGGGAGCTTTACTCTGTATCTAACCCCGTGCTGTACCTGTCCTGGGAGTGTTGGATGGGGACAGTGTAGAGAGAGCTTTACTCTGTATCGAACTCTGTGCTGTACCTGTACCTTTCCTGGGAGTGTTTGATGGGAACAGTGTCGAGGGAGCTTTACTTTGCATCTAATCCCATGATTCAGTTACTGATAGACTGTAGAGGAAGATCAGGTCACACACACACTCTCCTTCCACACTCTCAGACACACACACACACACACACACACTCAAACACACACACATGCTATCTCTGTCTCTCACACACACATACACTATCTCTTACGCACTCTCTCACACACACACATGCTCTTTCTCTCTGTCACACACACTCTTTCTCTCTCTCTCACACACTTTCTCTCTCACACACATTCTCTCACACACACTTTCACCCATGCATTCTCTCTTACTGACACACTCTCACACACATGCACTCAGTCTCTCACACACACATACACTCAGTCTCTCACACACACACAGATACACTCACTCTCTCGCACACACACACTCTCACACACACAATCACTCTCACACACACACTCTCTCTCTCGCACACACTCTCTCTCACACACTCTCTCTCTCTCACACACACATTCTCTTTCTCACACACACACTCTTTCTCACACACACTCTCTCACACGCACACACTCTCTCTCGCACACACTCTCTCTCGCACACACTCTCTCACACACACACACACACACTTTCTCACACACTCTCTCTCTCTCGCACACACACTCTCTCTCACACACACAAACTCTCTCTCTCTCACACACACACACACACAATGATGGGCAAAATGTAGAGGAAGATTTGAGCTGTATCTAACCCCGTGCTGTACCTGTCCTGGGTCTGTTTGATGTGCACAATGTGGAGGCAGCTTTTCCATTAATCTCGCACCATGCTGTATCTGTCATTGGATTATTTGATGGGGACAGTGTAGAGGGAGCTTCACTCTGTATCTCACCCCGTGCTGTACCTGTCCTGGGAGTGTTTGATGGGGACAGTGTCGAGGGAGCTTCAGTCTGTATCTAAACCCGTGCTGTACATGTCCTGGGAGTGTTTGATGGGGGTTGTGTAGAGGGAGCTTTACTCTGTATCTAACCCCGTGCTGTCCCTGTCCTGGGAGTGTTTGATGGGGACAGTGTAGAGGGAGCTTTACTCTGTATCTAACCCCGTGCTGTACCTGTCCTGGGAGTGTTTGATGGGGACAGTGTAGAGGGAGCTTTACTCTGTATCTAACCCCGTGCTGTCCCTGTCCTGGGAGTGTTTGATGGGGACAGTGTAGAGGGAGATTTTCTCTGTATCTAACCCCGTGCTGTACCTGTCCTGGGAGTGTTTGATGGGGATAGTGTCGAGGGAGCTTCACTCTGCATCTAACCCTGTGCTGTACATGTCCTGGGAGTGTTTGATGAGGACAGTGAAGTGGGAGCTTTACTCTATATCTAACCACTAGCTGTACCTGTGCTGGGAGCGTTTGATGGGGACAGTGGAGACGGAGATTTATTCTGTATCTCACCCCGTGCTGTATCTGTTAGAACATAAGAACATAAGAAATAGGAGCAGGAGTAGGCCATCTAGCCCCTCGAGCCTGCCCCGCCATTCAATAAGATCATGGCTGATCTGACGTGGATCAGTACCACTTACCCGCCTGATCCCCATAACCCTTAATTCCCTTACCGATCAGGAATCCATCCATCCGCGCTTTAAACATATTCAGCGAGGTAGCCTCCACCACCTCAGTGGGCAGAGAATTCCAGAGATTCACCACCCTCTGGGAGAAGACGTTCCTCCTCAACTCTGTCTTAAACCGACCCCCCTTTATTTTGAGGCTGTGTCCTCTAGTTTTAACTTCCTTACTAAGTGGAAAGAATCTCTCCGCCTCCACCCTATCCAGCCCCCGCATTATCTTATAATATCTGTTCCGGGAGTGTTTGATGGGGACAGTGTAGAGGGAGATTTACACTGTATCTAACCCCATGCTGTAGCTGTCCTGGGAGTGTTTGATGGGGACAGTGTCAAGGGAGCTTTACTCTATATCGAACCACTTGCTGTACCTGTCCTGGGAGTGTTTCATGGGAACAGTGAAGAGGGAGCTTTACTCTGTATCTAACCCCGTGCTGTACCTGTCCTTGGTTTGTCTGATGGGGATATTGTAGAGGGAGCTTTACTCCATATCTAACCCCCTGCTGTATCTGTTCTTGGAGTGTTTGATGGGGATAGTGCAGAGGGAGCTTTACTTTGTATCTAACCCATGCTGTGCCTGTCCTGGGAGTGTTTGATGGGGACAGTATCGAGGGAACTTTACTCTGTATCTAACCCCGTGCTGTACCTGTCTTGGGAGTCTTTGATGGGGACAGTGTCGAGGGAGCTTTACTCTGTATCTAAACCCGTGCTGTACCTGTCCTGGGAGTGTTTGATGGGGACAGTGTAGAGAGAGCTTTACTCTGTATCTAAACCCGTGCTGTACCTGTCCTGGGAGTGTTTGATGGGGACAGTGTCGAGCGAGCTTCACTCTGTATCTAAACCCGTGCTGTCCCTGTCCTGGGAGTGTTTGATGAGGACAGTGTAGAGGGAGCTTTACTCTGTATCTAACCCTGTGCTGTACCTGTCCTGGGAGTGTTTGATGGGGACAGTGTAGAGGGAGCTTTACTCTGTATCTAACCCCGTGTTGTACCTGTCCTGGGAGTGTTTGATGGGGACAGTCTCGAGGGAGCTTTACTCTGTATCTTACCCCGTGCTGTACCTGTCCTGGGAGTGTTTGATGGGGACAGTGTCGAGCGAGCTTCACTCTGTATCTAAACCCGTGCTGTCCCTGTCCTGGGAGTGTTTGATGGGGACAGTGTAGAGGGAGCTTTACTCTGTATCTAACCCCGTGCTGTACCTGTCCTGGGAGTGTTTGATGGGGACAGTGTAGAGGGAGCTTTACTCTGTATCTAACCCCGTGCTGTACCTGTCCTGGGAGTGTTTGATGGGGGACAGTGTAGAGGGAGCTTTACTCTGTATCTAACCCCGTGCTGTACCTGTCCTGGGAGTGCTTGATGGGGGACAGTGTAGAGGGAGCTTTACTCTGTATCTAACCCCGTGCTGTACCTGTCCTGGGAGTGTTTGATGGGGACAGTGTAGAGGGAGCTTTATTCTGTATCTAACCCTGTGCTGTACCTGTCCTGGGAGTGTTTGATGGGGACAGTCTCGAGGGAGCTTTACTCTGTATCTAAACCCGTGCTGTACCTGTCCTGGGCGAGTTTGTTGGGGACAGTGCAGAGGGAGCTTTACTCTGTATCTAACCCCGTGCTGTATCTGTCCTTGGTTTGTTTGATGGGGACAGTGTAGAGGGAGCTTTACTCTATATCTAACCCCGTGCTGTATCTGTTCTGGGACGGTTTGATGGGGACAGTGTACAGTGAGCTTTAATCTGTATCTAACCCCGTGCTGTAACTGTCCTGGGAGTGTTTGATGGGGACAGTGTAGTGGGAGCTTTACGCTGTATCTAACCCCGTGCTGTATCTGTCCTGGGTGTGTTGGATGGGGACAGTGGAGAGAGAGCTTTACTCTGTATCTAACCCCGTGCTGTATCTGTCCTTGGTTGGTCTGATGGGGATATTGTAGAGGGAGCTTTACTTTGTATCTAACCCATGCTGTGCCTGTCCTGGGAGTGTTTGATGGGGCAGTATCGAGGGAACTTTACTCTGTATCTAACCCCGTGCTGTACCTGTCCTTGGTTTGTCTGATGGGGATATTGTCGAGGGAGCTTTACTCCATATCTAACCCCCTGCTGTATCTGTTCTTGGAGTGTTTGATGGGGATAGTGCAGAGGGAGCTTTACTCTGTATCTAACCCATGCTGTCCCTGTCCTGGGAGTGTTTGATGGGAACAGTGTAGAGAGAGCTTTACTCTGTATCTAAACCCGTGCTGTACCTGTCCTGGGAGTGTTTGATGGGGACAGTGTCGAGCGAGCTTCACTCTGTATCTAAACCCGTGCTGTCCCTGTCCTGGGAGTGTTTGATGAGGACAGTGTAGAGGGAGCTTTACTCTGTATCTAACCCTGTGCTGTACCTGTCCTGGGAGTGTTTGATGGGGACAGTGTAGAGGGAGCTTTACTCTGTATCTCACCCCGTGTTGTACCTGTCCTGGGAGTGTTTGATGGGGACAGTCTCGAGGGAGCTTTACTCTGTATCTTACCCCGTGCTGTACCTGTCCTGGGAGTGTTTGATGGGGACAGTATCGAGCGAGCTTCACTCTGTATCTAATCCCGTGCTGTCCCTGTCCTGGGAGTGTTTGATGGGGACAGTGGAGAGGGAGCTTTACTCTGTATCTAACCCCGTGCTGTACCTGTCCTGGGAGTGTTTGATGGGGACAGTGTAGAGGGAGCTTTACTCTGTATCTAACCCCGTGCTGTTTCTGTCCTGGGAGTGTTTGATGGGGACAGTGTAGAGGGAGCTTTACTCTGTATCTAACCCCGTGCTGTACCTGTCCTGGGAGTGTTTGATGGGGGACAGTGTAGAGGGAGCTTTACTCTGTATCTAACCCCGTGCTGTACCTGTCCTGGGAGTGTTTGATGGGGACAGTGTAGAGGGAGCTTTACTCTGTATCTAACCCCGTGCTGTACCTGTCCTGGGAGTGTTTGATGGGGGACAGTGTAGAGGGAGCTTTACTCTGTATCTAACCCTGTGCTGTACCTGTCCTGGGAGTGTTTGATGGGGACAGTCTCGAGGGAGCTTTACTCTGTATCTAAACCCGTGCTGTACCTGTCCTGGGCGAGTTTGTTGGGGAAAGTGCAGAGGGAACTTTACTCTGTATCTAACCCCGTGCTGTATCTGTTCTGGGACGGTTTGATGGGGACAGTGTACAGTGAGCTTTAATCTGTATCAAACCCCGTGCTGTAACTGTCCTGGGAGTGTTTGATGGGGACAGTGTAGTGGGAGCTTTACGCTGTATCTAACCCCGTGCTGTATCTGTCCTGGGTGTGTTGGATGGGGACAGTGGAGAGAGAGCTTTACTCTGTATCGAACTCTGTGCTGTACCTGTACCTTTCCTGGGTGTGTTTGATGGGAACAGTGTCAAGGGAGCTTTACTTTGCATCTATTCCCGTGATTCAGTTACTGATAGACTGCCGAGGAAGATCAGGTCACACACACGCTCTCCTTACACACTCTCAGACACACACACACACACATACACACACGCTCTCTCTGCCTCTCACACACACACATACACTATCTCTTACGCACTCTCTCACTCACACACATGCTCTTTCTCTCTGTCACACACACTTTCTCTCTCTCACACACTTTCTCTCTCACACACACTTTCTCTCTCACACATTCTCTCACACACACTTTCACGCTCACACACTCTCACCCATGCATTCTCTCCAACTGACACACTCTCACACACATGCACTCAGTCTCTCACACACACACACAGATACACTCTCTCTCACACACACATACACTCACTCTCTCACACACATACACTCTCTCTCTCACACACATACACTCTCTCTCACGCACACACTCTCTCTCACGCACTCTCTCTCTCTCTCACACACACACTCTCTCTCTCACGCACACACTCTCTCTCACACACACACACTCTCTCTCACGCACACGGTCTCTCTCTCGCACACGCTCTCTCTTTCGCACACGCTCTCTCTCTCGCACACGCTCTCTCTCTCGCACACGCTCTCTCTCTCGCACACGCTCTCTCTCTCTCGCACACGCTCTCTCTCTCTCGCACACACTCTCTCTCGCACACGCTCTCTCTCTCTCGCACACACACTCTCTCTCGCACACACTCTCTCTCTCACACACTCTCTCTCTCGCACACACTCTCTCTCTCTCACACACTCTCTCTCACGCCCACGCTCTCTCTCTCGCACACGCTCTCTCTCTCGTACACACTCTCTCTCTCACACACACTCTCTCTCTCACACACACACTCTCTCTCGCACTCTCTCTCTCGCACACACTCTCTCTCTCGCACTCTCTCGAACACACTCTCTCTCGTACACACTCTCTCTCTCGCACACTCTCTCTCACACACACACACACTTTCTCTCTCACACACATTCTCTCACACACACTTTCACGCTCACACACTCTCACCCATGCACTCTCTCTCACTGTCACACTCTCACACACATGCACTCAGTCTCTCACACACACATACACTCACTCTCTCACACACATTCACTCTCTCTCACACACATACACTCTCTCTCAAGCATATACTCCCTCTCACACACACACTCTCTCACACACACTCTCTCTCTCACACACACACTGTCTCTCGCGCACACTCTCTCTCACACACACGCTCTCTCTCTCACACATACACTCTCTCAAACATACACTCTCTCACACGCACACACTCTCTCTCACGCACACACTCTCTCTCACGCACACTCTCTCTCTCACGCACACTCTCTCTCTCACGCACACACTCTCTCACACACACGCTCTCTCGCACACACTCTCTCTCGCACACACACTCCCTCTCGCACACACTCTCTCTCTCGCACACACTCCCTCTCTCGCACACACTCTCTCTCTCGCACACACTCTCTCTCTCGCACACACTCTCTCTCTCGCACACACTCTCTCTCGCACACACTCTCTCTCGCACACTCTCTCTCTCACACTCTCTCTCTCACACACACACACTTTCTCACACACTCTCTCGCACACTATCTCTCTCACACACACACACTCTCTCTCTCTCAACACACATTCTCTTATACACACACACACACACACACAGTGATGGGGCAAAATGTAGAGGAAGATTTGAGCTGTATCGAGCCCCGTGCTGTACCTGTCCTGGGTCTGTTTGATGTGCACAATGTGGAGGCAGCTTTTCCTTTAATCTAGCACCATGCTGTATCTGTCATTGGTTTATTTGATAGTGACAGTGTATAGGGAGCTTCACTCTGTATCTAACCCCGTGCTGTACCTGTCCTGGGTGTGTTTGATGGGGACAGTGTCGAGGGAGCTTCACTCTGTATCAAAACCCGTGCTGTACCTGTCCTGGGAGTGTTTGATGGGGGACAGTATAGAGGGAGCTTTACTCTGTCTCTAACCCCGTGCTGTACCTGTCCTCGGAGTGTTTGATGGGGACAGTGTAGAGGGAGCTTCACTCTGTATCTAAACAGGTGCTGTACCTGTCCTGGGTGTGTTTGATGGGGGACAGTGTAGAGGGAGCTTTACTCTGTATCTAACCCCGTGCTGTATCTCTCCTGGAAGTGTTTTATGGGGACAGTGTAGAGCGAGCTTTGCTCTGTATCTTACCCTGTGCTGTCCCTGTCCTGCGAGTGTTTGATGGGGGACAGTATAGAGGGACCTTTACTCTGTACTGAACCCCGTGCTGTATTTGTCCTGGGAGTGTTTAATGGGGACAGTGTCGAGGGAGCTATACTCTGTACCTAACCCTGTGCTGTACCTGTCCTGGGAGTGTTTGATGGGGACAGGACTTGGGGGACATTGGATTTTAGACAATGTTTAGGGTTTTCGACTTTTCGGAGTGAAATTCAGGAACACTTTGCCACACCAGGTGTGATATTAGTTTGGAACGACCTTCTATAATTCACAGTTGATGCTCAGTCACTTATTAATGTTCAAACCTGAAGTTGATAGATGGTATTTTACACACAGGAGAAGCAATTTAAAATCAATGGGCCAATGTTAAAATACTTGCAGGAACAGAGAGACCTGGGCTTTCAGTTCATTTTTACATCTTAAAGATTCAACCTGGGGCTCAGAATCTGTCAGTTGAATCTACTTTTCCTGTCCCGAAAACGTGTCAACAATTGTGTTGGGGAATGTGACAAAAGGTGACATTCCTGCATCCTGCACAGTGGGGTTGGGAGGTTGTTTGAAAGGAGATTCAGAAAGTGTCAATTAGATTGTATCTCTTTGCAGAAGTTGAGTATTTCACAGGAGATGCCTTGAGATAAAGGAAAGTTTTACCAATGTCTGCGTAACTTTCAAAGTCTCCAGACGCATGAAGGGGGCAGAGATTTTGTAATATTCAGAGCAGGAGATGCCAGACAATCACAGAATTGAAGATGTGAGGCCATCTCTTGTTTCTGAATGTCAATCTGTAGCTTTTCAACTTTAGTCCTGGGCTAATCATTCCAAGTTTGCAATCCCACACTTTGCTGTTGTTAATTTTGAGTTGTAAATTTTCTGAAATTGATTCTGTAATAAAAATCCCTGCAGGATGCAATGATTCCCATTCTGTCTGCTGCTGCAAAGCCCCAGTTTGTGTCTCAGTTTCACTATTTATCAACCACTTAAGATCCAAGAGCCAGAGAATTCCTACACTGCAGAATGAGGCCATTCAGCCCAACAAGCCTGCCCCGACAATAATCCCACCCAGGCCCGAATCCCCCTGACACTAAGAGGCAATTTAGCAAACGTGCAAACTCCACACAGACAGTCACTCGAGGCGGGGAATCGAACCCAGATCCCTGGCGCTGTGAGTCAGCAGTGCTAACCACTGTGCCACCGTGTCGCCCGGTGATGAGACAGAACGTTTGCCAAAGTGCACAGAAATAGGCAGCATTGTCAGCATTTTAGCTGGAAGCTTCAAATGACAAAGGGATCTTAGTAGTAGAGTCACAGAATCCCTGCAGTGCAGAAGGAGACCATTCAGCCCATCGAGTCTGTACTGACTCTCTGACACAGTATCTTACCAAGGCCCTTGACCCAGCCCTATCCCCGTAACCCCACACATTTACCTTAATCCACCGAACCAACACAGCTTTGGACAGGAAACGGCAATTTACTGTGTCCCATCCACAAATTTGGAAAATACTGGGATGGATTGAGAAATGGTTTCCGGGCAGAAAACAGAGCTCAGATACAAATGGGCCCTTTGGCCCAACTTTTCCCTGCCACCCAGTTTTTACCATTAAGCTCGTATCAAATGCCTTGCGTTTGGCCCAAATCCCTCCATACCAATCTTACCAGAATAACTGTCTAAATGCTTTTTAAAATATAAAATTGTGTCCGCTTCTACTACGACCTCTGGCAGCTTGTTCCAATCCCTCACCACCCTATGTGTGAAAAGAATTGCCCTCTGGACCCTCTCTCCTCTCACCTTAAACCTATGTCTTCTAGTTTTAGACTCCCCTCCCTTTTGGAAAAGATGTTGACGAGCTTATCAAAGAACAAAGAGAATTACAGCACAGGAACAGGCCCTTCGGCCCTCCAAGCCTGCACCAACCATGCTGCCCGACTGAACTAAAACCCCCTACCCTTCCGGGGACCATATCCCTCTATTCCCATCCTATTCATGTATTTGTCCAGACGTTCCGTAAAACTCACTATCGTATCTGCTTCCACTACCTCCCCCGGCAGCGAGTTCCAGGCACCCACCACCCTCTGTGTAAAAAAACTTGCCTTGTACATCTCCTTTAAACCTTGCCCCTCACACCTTAAACCTATGCCCCCTAGATTTTGAATCATCCACCCTGGTAAAAAGCTTCTGACTATCCACTCTGTCCATGCCCCTCCTATTCTTGTAGAATTCTATCAGGTCATCCCTCAACCTCCGTCGTTCCAGTGAGAACAAACAAAGTTTCTCCAATCTCTCCTCAGAGCTAATGCCCTCCATACCAGGAAACATCCTGGTAAATCTTTTCTGAATCCTCTCCAAATTCTCCACATCTTTCTGGTAGTGTGTCGATCAGAATTGAACACTATATTCCAAGTGCGGCCTAACTAAGGTTCTATAAAGCTGCTGTATCCATGCCCTCATTATTTTAGAGACCTCTATAAGAAGACCACTTAGCCAACTCAAGGGAAAAAAAGTCCCAGAGTATCCAGCCTCTCATTATATCTCAAACCATCAGGACCCCATAGCATCCCAGTCATTCTTTTCTGCACACTTTCTAGCTTAATAATCTCCTTTCTATAAGGGTGACCAGAACAATACACAGCATTCCAAGTGTGGTCTTACCAATGTCTTGTACAACTCCAACAAGACGTCCCAACTCCTGTATTCCATGTTCTGACCAATGAAACCAAGCATGTGGAATGCCTTCTTCACCACTCTATCCACCTGTGACTCCACTTTCAAGGAGCTATCAATCTGTACCCCGAGATCCCTTTGTCCTGTAACTCTCACCAACACCCTATCATTAACTGAGTAAGTCCTGTGTTGGTTCGATCCACCAAAATGTATCACCTTGCATTTATCTAAATTAAACTCCATCTGCCATTCAACAGCCCACTGGCCCAATTGATCAAGATCCCATTGCAACCCTAGATAACCTTCTTCACTGTCCACTATGCCACAAATCTTGGTGTCAACTGCAAACTTACAAACCATGCCTCCTAAATTCTCATCCAAATCATTAATATAAATGACAAATAACAGTGGACCCAGCACCGATCCCTGAGGCACCCCGTTGGTCACAGGCCTCCAGTTTGACAAAAAAACAATCCTCTCCAACCACCCTCTGTCTTCTGTCATCAAGCCTATTTTGTATCCATTTGGCTACCTCACCCTGGATCCCGTGAGATTTAACCAAATCCTGTCTGCTTTTGTTTTTCAATGTTTACATTTTTAAACACAGAAACATCTTGCCCTTGTTGGGAATATCAGTGCGGTTTGAGAAAAGCAAACACTGATCGAACACTCAACACTCCCCAACACAGGACTGAGCAGAGAGTGTGAAATGTGACTGGTGTGAGTGTGGATTGTCTTTTAAAAGTGGGTAAGAAACACTCCTCCATTTTCAAATCTTTACCTTGCTTATGTAGCGTCTTGGACTCCCCTGACACTCACTATCCATCTGAATTAATCTCTATTCCTCACTGTCTAACTGTTACTCTCTGCATTGCTCCCTCTCCCTATCTCTCTGTTACTCTGCATCGCTCCATCTCTCTCTCTTCCTCTCTCTCTCTCTATCCCTCTCATCCACCATGTTGTTTATCATTAAGGGGTCTAATCACGGAGAATTCAAACACTTTTTCTGTTTCTGTCTTGGCAGAATTAGCAACATGAGTGGATATTTCAAGACTGGATTCACACAATACAGACAGAACGCTGGTGAGCTCAGTACACGTGGTACCTGAATGTTACAATAAGATAGAATCTGTATTCAGACAACTGTCACCCCACAGGGTCCAAACTTCACCGTGTTAATTTGATTTGATTTGATTGATTTGTATTGGGATGCAGTGAGAAGTATTGTTTCTTGTGCGCTATCCAGACAAAACATTCTGTACATAGAGTGCACAGGGGAGAAGGAGAGGAAAGGGTGCAGAATATAGTGTTGCAGTTACCGATAGGGTGTAGAGAAAGATCAGCTCACACACACACACTCTCTCTTACACACTCTTAGACACACACATAATCTCACGCGCACACACGCTCTCTCTCTCTCACACACACACACTCTCTCACACTCTCAGACACACACATACTATCTCACACACACACACACACACACTCTCACACACACACGCTCTCTCTCTCTCGCACACACACTCTCTCACACTCTCAGACACACACATACTATCTCACACACACACACACACTCTCACACATACACGCTCTCTCTCTCTCGCACACACTCTCTCACACTCTCAGACACACACATACTATCTCACACACACACTCTCTCACACACACACGCTCTCTCTCTCACACACACACTCTCTCTCTCTCTCACACACACACACTCTCTCACACTCTCAGACACACATACACTCTCTCTCACACACACACTCACTCTCTCAGATGCACTCTGTCTCCATCACACATTGTCTCTCTTTCTCACACTCTCCCTCTCACACACACACACAAACTCATATTCTCTCTCTCACACACACACATTCTCTCTCACACACACAATGTGGAGGGAGATTTACGCTGTATCTCACCCGATGCTGTACCTGTCCTGGGTGTGTTTGATGTGTAGGCAGCTTTTCCCTGCATCTATCCCCATGCTGTATCTGTCATTGGAATATTTGATTGTCATGATGTGGAGATTTGATAGTTATTTGATAGTGACAGTGTAGAGGGAGCTTTATCTGTATCTAACCCCGTGCTGTACCTGTCCTGGAAGTGTTTCATGGGGACAGTGACGAGATAGCTTTACTCTGTATCTAACCCCGTGCTGTACCTGTCCTGGGTGTGTTTGATGGGAACAGTGCAGAGGGAGCTTTACTCTGTATCTAACCCCGTGCTGTACCTGTCCTGGGAGTGTTGGATGGGGACAGTGTAGAGAGAGCTTTACTCTGTATCTAACCCCGTGCTGTACCTGTCCTGGGAGTGTTTGATGGGGACAGTGTAGAGGGAGCTTTACTCTGTATCTAACCCCGTGCTGTACCTGTCCTGGGAGTGTTTGATGGGGACAGTGCAGAGGGAGCTTTACTCTGTATCTAACCCCGTGCTGTCCCTGTCCTGGGAGTGTTTGATGGGGACAGTGACGAGATAGCTTTACTCTGTATCTAACCCCGTGCTGGACCTGTCCTGGGTGTGTTTGATGGGAACAGTGCAGAGGGAGCTTTACTCTGTATCTAACCCCGTGCTGTACCTGTCCTGGGAGTGTTGGATGGGGACAGTGTAGAGAGAGCTTTACTCTGTATCGAACTCTGTGCTGTACCTGTACCTTTCCTGGGAGTGTTTGATGGGAACAGTGTCGAGGGAGCTTTACTTTGCATCTAATCCCGTGATTCAGTTACTGATAGACTGTAGAGGAAGATCAGGTCACACACACACTCTCCTTACACACTCTCAGACACACACACACACACACACACACTCAAACACACACACATGCTCTCTCTGTCTCTCACACACACATACACTATCTCTTACGCACTCTCTCACTCACACACATGCTCTTTCTCTCTGTCACACACACTCTTTCTCTCTCTCTCACACACTTTCTCTCTCACACACATTCTCTCACACACACTTTCACCCATGCATTCTCTCTCACTGACACACTCTCACACACATGCACTCAGTCTCTCACACACAGATACACTCACTCTCTCACACACACACACTCTCTCTCTCTCACACACTCTCTCTCTCACACACACTCTCTCTCTCACACACACTCTCTCTCTCGCACACACTTTGTCACACACTCTCTCTCTCGCACACACACTCTCTCACACACACACTCTCTCTCTCACACACACATTCTCTCACACACACACACATACAACGATGGGTAAAATGTCGAGGAAGATTTGAGCTGTATATAACCCCGTGCTGTACCTGTCCTGGGGCTGTTTGATGTGCACAATGTGGAGGCAGCTTTTCCTTTAATATAGCACTATGCTGTATCTGTCATTGGATTATTTGATGGGGACAGTGTATAGGGAGCTTCACTCTGTATCTAAACCCGTGCTGTACCTCTCCTGGGAGTGTTTGATGGGGACAGTGTCGAGGGAGCTTCACTCTGTATCTAAACCCGTGCTGTTCATGTCCTGGGAGTGTTTGATGGGGATAGTGTAGAGGGAGCTTTATCTGTATCTAACCCTGTGCTGTATATGTCCTGGGAGTGTTTGATGAGGACAGTGAAGTGGGAGCTTTACTCTATATCTAACCACTTGCTGTATCTGTCGTGGGTGTGTTTGATGGGGACAGTGTCGAGGGAGCTTTACTCTATCTAATCCCGTGCTGTACCTGTGCTGGGCGAGTTTGATGGGGACAGTGTAGAGGGAGATTTACTCTGTATCTCACCCCGTGCTGTATCTGTTCCGGGAGTGTTTCATGGGGACAGTGTGGAGGGAGATTTACCCTGTATCTAACCCCATGTTGTACCTGTCCTGGGACTGTTTGATGGGGACAGTGTCGAGGGAGCTTTACTCTGTATCTAACCACTTGCTGTATCTGTCCTGGGAGTGTTTGATGGGGACAGTGTCGAGGGAGCTTTACTCTGTATCTAACCACTTGCTGTATCTGTCCTGGGAGTGTTTGATGGGGACTGTGTCGAGGGAGCTTTACTCTGTATCTAACCCCGTGCTGTACGTGTCCTTGGTTTG
>NW_027590684.1:27500-37500 GCF_964213995.1 Mustelus asterias
CGCACACATACACTCACTCTCTCACACACATACACTCTCTCTCTCACACATACACTCTCTCTCTCTCACACACACTCTCTCTCTCTCACACACACTCTCTCTCTCTCACACACACTCTCTCTCTCTCACACACACTCTCTCTCTCTCACACACACTCTCTCTCTCTCACACACACTCTCTCTCTCGCACACACACTATCTCTCTCACACACACTCTCTCTCTCTCACACACACTCTCTCTCTCACACACACTCTCTCTCACACACACTCTCTCTCACACACACTCTCTCTCACACACACTCTCTCTCTCACACACACACTCTCTCTCACACACACACACTCTGCATTGCTCCCTCTCCCTATCTCTCTGTTACTCTGCATCGCTCCATCTCAATCTCTTCCTCTCTCTCTCTCCCTCTCCCTCTCTATCCCTCTCATCCACCATGTTGTTTATCGTTAAGGGGTCTAATCACGGAGAATTCAAACACTCTTTCTGTTTCTGTCTTGGCAGAATTAGCAACATTAGTGGATATTTCAAGACTGGATTCACACAATACAGACAGAACGCTGGTGAGCTCAGTACACGTGGTACCTGAATGTTACAATAAGATAGAATCTGTATTCAGACAACTGTCACCCCACAGGGTCCAAACTTCACCGTGTTAATTTGATTTGATTTGATTGATTTGTATTGGGATGCAGTGAGAAGTATTGTTTCTTGTGCGCTATCCAGACAAAACATTCTGTACATAGAGTGCACAGGGAGAAGGAGAGGAAAGGGTGCAGAATATAGTGTTGCAGTTACTGATAGGGTGTAGAAAAAGATCAGCTCTCACACACACACTCTCTCTTACACACTCTTAGACACACACATAATCTCACACACACACACACGCTCTCTCTCTCTCACACACACACTCTCTCACACACACACACACACTCTCTCACACTCTTAGACACACACATAATCTCACACACACACACACTCTCTCACACACACACGCTCTCTCTCTCTCACACACACTCTCTCACACTCTCAGACACTCACTCTCTCTCAGACGCACTCTGTCTCCATCACACGTTGTCTCTCTTTCTCACACTCTCTCGCACACAATCTCTCTCACATACACACATGCTCTCTCTGTCTCTCACACACACATACACTATCTCTTACGCACTCTCTCACTCACACACATGCTCGTTCTCTCTGTCACACACACGTTCTCTCTCACACACTTTCTCTCTCACACACATTCTCTCACACACACTTTTACGCTCACACACTCTCACGCATGCATTCTCTCTCACTGACACACTCTCACACACACATGCACTCAGTCTCTCACACACACATACACTCACTCTCTCACACACATACACTCTCTCTCTCACACACATACACTCTCTCTCTCACACATACACTCTCTCTCTCACACACACACTGTCTCTCACGCAGTCGCTCTCTCTCTCGCACACACTCTCTCTCTCGCACACACTCTCTCTCTCGCACACACTCTCTCTCTCGCACACACTCTCTCTCTCGCACACACTCTCTCTCTCGCACACACTCTCTCGCACACACTCTCTCTCTCGCACACACTCTCTCTCTTGCACACACTCTCTCTCTTGCACACACTCTCTCTCACACAAACTCTCTCTCTCGCACACACTCTCTCTCTCGCACACACACTCTCACACACACACACACTCTCTCACACACACACACACTCGCTCTCTCACACACACTCTCTCTCTCTCTCTCACACACACGGTCTCTCTCTCTCACACACACTCTATGTCTCTCACACACTCTCTCTCTCACACACACACACACACTCTCTCACACACACTCTCTCTCACACGCACACACACTTTCGCACACACTCTCTCGCACACAATCTCTCCCACACACACACACACTCTCTCTCTCTCACACACACATTCTCTCTCTCACACACACACACACACACACACTCTCTCTCTCGCACACACTCTCTCTCTCGCACACACTCTCTCTCTCACACACACTCTCTCTCTCGCACACACTCTCTCTCTCGCACACACACTCTCACACACACACACACTCTCTCACACACACACACACACTCGCTCTCTCACACACACTCTCTCTCTCACACACACGGTCTCTCTCTCTCACACACACTCTATGTCTCTCACACACTCTCTCTCTCACACACACACACACTCTCTCACACACACACTCTCTCTCACACGCACACACACTTTCGCACACACTCTCTCGCACACAATCTCTCTCACACACACACTCTCTCTCACACGCACACACACTTTCGCACACTCTCTCACACACAATCTCTCTCACACACACACTCTCTCTCACACACACACACACTTTCGCACACACACTCTCCCACACACACACACTCTCTCTCTCTCTCACACACAATCTCTCTCACACACACACACACACTCTCTCTCTCTCACACACATTCTCTCTCACACACACACACACACTCACACACACACACACACAATGATGGGGCAAAATGTCGAGGAAGAGTTGAGCTGTATCTAACCCCGTGCTGTACCTGTCCTGGGTCTGTTTGATGTGCACAATGTGCAGGTAGCCTTTCCTTTAATCTAGCACCATGCTGTATCTGTCATTGGATTATTTGATAGTGACAGTGTATCGGGAGCTTCACTCTGTATCTAAACCCTTGCTGTACCTGTCCTGGGAGTGTTTGATGGGGACAGTGTAGAGGGAGATTTACTCTGTATCTAACCCCGTGCTGTACCTGTCCTGGGAGTGTTTGATGGGGACAGTGTATAGGCAGCTTCACTCTGTATCTAAACCCTTGCTGTACCTGTCCTCGGTGTGTTTGATGGGGACAGTGTCGAGGGAGCTTTACTCTGTATCTAATCCCGTGCTGTACCTGTCCTGGGAGTGTTTGATGGGGACAGTGTCGAGGGAGCTTCACTCTGTATCTAAACCCGTGCTGTACCTGTCCTGGGAGTGTTTGATGGGGACAGTATAGAGGGAGCTTTACTCTGTATCTAACCCCGTGCTGTACCTGTCCTGGGAGTGTTTGATGGGGACAGTGCAGAGGGAGATTTACTCTGTATCTAACCCCGTGCTGTACCTGTCCTGGGAGTGTTTGATGGGGACAGTGTGTAGGGAGCTTCACTCTGTATCTAAACCCTTGCTGTACCTGTCCTCGGTGTGTTTGATGGGGACAGTGTCGAGGGAGCTTTACTCTGTATCTAATCCCGTGCTGTACCTGTCCTGGGAGTGTTTGATGGGGACAGTGTGTAGGGAGCTTCACTCTGTATCTAAACCCTTGCTGTACCTGTCCTGGGAGTGTTTGATGGGGACAGTGTCGAGGGAGCTTTACTCTGTATCTAATCCCGTGCTGTACCTGTCCTGGGAGTGTTTGATGGGGACAGTGTGTAGGGAGCTTCACTCTGTATCTAAACCCTTGCTGTACCTGTCCTGGGAGTGTTTGATGGGGACAGTGTCGAGGGAGCTTTACTCTGCATCTAATCCCGTGCTGTACCTGTCCTGGGAGTGTTTGATGGGGACAGTGTCGAGGGAGCTTCACTCTGTATCTAAACCCGTGCTGTACCTGTCCTGGGAGTGTTTGATGGGGACAGTATAGAGGGAGCTTTACTCTGTATCTAACCCCGTGCTGTACCTGTCCTGGGAGTGTTTGATGGGGACAGTGTAGAGGGAGATTTACTCTGTATCTAACCCCGTGCTGTACCTGTCCTGGGAGTGTTTGATAGTGACAGTGTATAGGGAGCTTCACTCTGTATCTAAACCCTTTCTGTACCTGTCCTCGGTGTGTTTGATGGGGACAGTGTCGAGGGAGCTTTACTCTGTATCTAATCCCGTGCTGTACCTGTCCTGGGAGTGTTTGATGGGGACAGTGTCGAGGGAGCTTCACTCTGTATCTAACCCCGTGCTGTACCTGTCCTGGGAGTGTTTGATGGGGACAGTGTAGAGGGAGCTTCACTCTGTATCTAAACACGTGCTGTACCTGTCCTGGGTGTGTTTGATGGCAGACAGTGTAGAGGGAGCTTTACTCTGTATCCATCCCCGTGCTGTATCTCTCCTGGAAGTGTTTTATGGGGACAGTGTAGAGCGAGCTTTGCTCTGTATGTTACCCTGTGCTGTCCCTGTCCTGCGAGTGTTTGATGGAGACAGTGTAGGGGGACCTTTACTCTGTATTGAATCCCGTGCTGTATTTGTCCATGGAGTGTTTAATGGGGACAGTGTCGAGGGAGCTATACTCTGTACCTAACCCCGTGCTGTACCTGTCCTGGGAGTGTTTGATGGGGACAGGACTTGGGGGACATTGGATTTTAGACAATGTTTCGGGTTTTAGACTTTTCGGAGTGAAATTCAGGAACACTTTGCCACACCAGGTGTGATATTAGTTTGGAACTACCTTCTATAATTCACAGTTGATGCTCAGTCGCTTATTAATGTTCAAACCCGAAGTTGATAGATGGTATTTTACACACAGGAGAAGCAATTTAAAATCAATGGGTCAATGTTAAAATACTTGCAGGAACAGAGAGACCTGGGGTTTCAGTTCATTTTTACATCTTAAAGATTCAACCTGGGGCTCAGAATCTGTCAGTTGAATCTACTTTTCCTGTCCCGAAAAGGTGTCAACAATTGTGTTGGGGAATGTGACAAAAGGTGACATTCCTGCATCCTGCACAGTGGGGTTGGGAGGTTGTTTGAAAGGAGATTCAGAAAGTGTCAATTAGATTGTGTCTCTTTGCAGAAGTTGAGTATTTCACAGGAGATGCCTTGAGATAAAGGAAAGTTTTACCAATGTCTGCGTAACTTTCAAAGTCTCCAGACGCATGAAGGGGGCAGAGATTTTGTAATATTCAGAGCAGGAGATGGGGGACAATCACAGAATTGAAGATGTGAGGCCATCTCTTGTTTCTGAATGTCAATCTGTAGCTTTTAAACTTTAGTCCGAGGCTAATCATTCCAAGTTTGCAATCCCACACTTTGCAGTTGTTAATTTTGAGTTGTAAATTTTCTGAAATTGATTCTGTAATAAAAATCCCTGCAGGATGCAATGATTCCCATTCTGTCTGCTGCTGCAAAGCCCCAGTTTGTGTCTCAGTTTCACTCTTTATCAACCATTTAAGATCCAAGAGCCAGGGAATTCCTACACTGCAGAATGAGGCCATTCAGCCCAACAAGCCTGCCCCGACAATAATCCCACCCAGGCCCGAATCCCCCTGACACTAAGAGGCAATTTAGCAAACGTGCAAACTCCACACAGTCACTCGAGGCGGGGAATCGAACCCAGATCCCTGGCGCTGTGAGTCAGCAGTGCTAACCACTGTGCCACCGTGTCGCCCGGTGATGAGACAGAACGTTTGCCAAAGTGCACAGAAATAGGCAGCATTGTCAGCATTTTAGCTGGAAGCTTCAAATGACAAAGGGATCTTAATAGTAGAGTCACAGAATCCCTGCAGTGCAGAAGGAGACCATTCAGCCCATCGAGTCTGTACTGACTCTCTGACACAGTATCTTACCAAGGCCCTTGACCCAGCCCTATCCCCGTAACCCCACACATTTACCTTAATCCACCGAACCAACACTGCTTTGGACAGGAAACGGCAATTTACTGTGTCCCATCCACAAATTTGGAAAATACTGGGATGGATTGAGAAATGGTTTCCGGGCAGAAAACAGAGCTCAGATACAAATGGGCCCTTTGGCCCAACTTTTCCCTGCCACCCAGTTTTTACCATTAAGCTCGTATCAAATGCCTTGCGTTTGGCCCAAATCCCTCCATACCAATCTTACCAGAATAACTGTCTAAATGCTTTTTAAAATATAAAATTGTGTCCGCTTCTACTACGACCTCTGGCAGCTTGTTCCAATCCCTCACCACCCTATGTGTGAAAAGAATTGCCCTCTGGACCCTCTCCCCTCTCACCTTAAACCTATGTCTTCTAGTTTTAGACTCCCCTCCCTTTTGGAAAAGATGTTGACGAGCTTATCAAAGAACAAAGAGAATTACAGCACAGGAACAGGCCCTTCGGCCCTCCAAGCCTGCACCAACCATGCTGCCCGACTGAACTAAAACCCCCTACCCTTCCGGGGACCATATCCCTCTATTCCCATCCTATTCATGTATTTGTCCAGACGTTCCGTAAAACTCACTATCGTATCTGCTTCCACTACCTCCCCCGGCAGCGAGTTCCAGGCACCCACCACCCTCTGTGTAAAAATACTTGCCTTGTACATCTCCTTTAAACCTTGCCCCTCACACCTTAAACCTATGCCCCCTAGATTTTGAATCTTCCACCCTGGTAAAAGGCTTCTGACTATCCACTCTGTCCATGCCCCTCATAATCTTGTAGAATTCTATCAGGTCACCCCTCAACCTCCGTCGTTCCAGTGAGAACAAACCAAGTTTCTCCAATCTCTCCTCAGAGCTAATGCCCTCCATCCTAGGAAACATCCTGGTAAATCTTTTCTGAACCCTCTCCAAAGCCTCCACATCTTTCTGGTAGTGTGTCGATCAGAATTGAACACTATATTCCAAGTGCGGCCTAACTAAGGTTCGATAAAGCTGCTGTATCCATGCCCTCATTATTTTAGAGACCTCTATAAGAACACCACTAAGCCAACTCAAGGGAAAAAAGTCCCAGAGTATCCAGCCTCTCATTATAACTCAAACCATCAGGACCCCATAGCATCCCAGTAATTCTTTTCTGCACACTTTCGAGCTTAATAATCTCCTTTCTATCAGGGTGACCAGAACAATACACAGCATTCCAAGTGTGGTCTTACCAATGTCTTGTACAACTTCAACAAGACGTCCCAACTCCTGTGTTCCATGTTCTGACCAATGCAACCAAGCATGTGGAATGCCTTCTTCACCACTCTATCCACCTGTGACTCCACTTTCAAGGAGCTGTCAATCTGTACCCCGAGATCCCTTTGTTCTGTAACTCTCACCAACACCCTACCATTAACTGAGTAAGTCCTGTGTTGGTTCGATCCACCAAAATGTATCACCTTGCATTTATCTAAATTAAACTACACCTGCCATTCAACAGCCCACTGGCCCAACTGATCAATATCCCATTGCAACCCTAGATAACCTTCTTCACTGTCCACTATGCCACAAATCTTGGTGTCAACTGCAAACTTACAAACCATGCCTCCTAAATTCTCATCCAAATCATTAATATAAATGACAAATAACAGTGGACCCAGCACCGATCCCTGAGGCACCCCGTTGGTCACAGGCCTCCAGTTTGACAAAAAAACAACCCTCGACAACCACCCTCTGTCTTCTGTCATCAAGCCTATTTTATATCCATTTGGCTACCTCACCCTGGATCCCGTGAGATTTAACCAAATCCTGTCTGCTTTTGTTTTTAAATGTTTACATTTTTAAACACTGAAACGTCTTGCCCTTGTTGGGAATATCAGTGCGGTTTGAGAAAAGCAAACACTGATCCCACACTCAAAACCCCCCAACACAGGACTGAGCAGAGAGTGTGAAATGTGACTGGTGTGAGTGTGGATTGTCTTTTAAAAGTGGGTAAGAAACACTCCTCCATTTTCAAATCTTTACCTTGCTTATGTAGCGTCTTGGACTCCCCTGACACTCACTATCCATCTGAATTAATCTCTATTCCTCACTGTCTAACTGTTACTCTCTGCATTGCTCCCTCTCCCTATCTCTCTGTTGCTCTCCATCGCTCCATCTCTCTCTCTCTCTTCCTCTCTCTCTCTCTATCCCTCTCATCCACCATGTTGTTTATCATTAAGGGGTCTAATCACGGAGAATTCAAACACTTTTTCTGTTTCTGTCTTGGCAGAATTGGCAACATTAGTGGATATTTCAAGACTGGATTCACACAATACAGACAGAAGGCTGGTGAGCTCAGTACACGTGGTACCTGAATGTTACAATAAGATAGAATCTGTATTCAGACAACTGTCACCCCACAGGGTCCAAACTTCACCGTGTTAATTTGATTTGATTTGATTGATTTGAATTGGGATGCAGTGAGAAGTATTGTTTCTTGTGCGCTATCCAGACAAAACATTCCGTACATAGAGTACACAGGGAGAAGGAGAGGAAAGGGTGCAGAATATAGTGTTGCGGTTACCGATAGGGTGTAGAAAAAGATCAGCTCACACACACACTCTCTCTTACACACTCTTAGACACACACATAATCTCACGCGCACACACGCTCTCTCTCTCTCACACACACACTCTCTCACACTCTCAGACACACACATACTATCTCACACACACACTCTCTCTCACACACACACGCTCTCTCTCTCACACGCTCTCTCTCTCACACACACACACTCTCTCACACTCTCAGACACACACATACGATCTCACACACACACACACACACTCTCACACACACACGCTCTCTCTCTCTCGCACACACACTCTCTCACACTCTCAGACACACACATACTATCTCACACACACACTCTCTCTCACACACACACGCTCTCTCTCTCACACACACACTCTCTCTCTCACACACACACTCTCTCACACTCTCAGACACACATACACTCTCTCTCACACACACACTCACTCTCTCAGATGCACTCTGTCTCCATCACACATTGTCTCTCTTTCTCACACTCTCCCTCTCACACACACACACAAACTCATATTCTCTCTCACACACACACACACATTCTCTCTCACACGCACAATGTGGAGGGAGATTTACGCTGTATCTCACCCGATGCTGTACCTGTCCTGGGTGTGTTTGATGTGTAGGCAGCTTTTCCCTGCATCTATCCCCATGCTGTATCTGTCATTGGAATATTTGATTGTCATGATGTGGAGATTTGATAGTTATTTGATAGTGACAGTGTAGAGGGAGCTTTATCTGTATCTAACCCCGTGCTGTACCTGTCCTGGGAGTGTTTGATGGGGACAGTGACGAGGGAGCTTTACTCTGTATCTCACCCCGTGCTGTACCTGTCCTGGGTGTGTTTGATGGGAACAGTGCAGAGGGAGCTTTACTCTGGATCTAACCCCGTGCTGTCCCTGTCCTGGGAGTGTTTGATGGGAACAGTGTAGAGAGAGCTTTACTCTGTATCGAACTCTGTGCTGTGTCTGTCCTGGGAGTGTTTGATGGGGACAGTGTAGAGGGACCTTTACTCTGTATCTAACCCGGTGTTGTATCTGTCCTGGGTGTGCTGGATGGGGACAGTGTAGAGAGAGCTTTACTCTGTGTCTAAACCCGTGCTGTATCTGTTCTGGGACTGTTTGATGGGGACAGTGTAGAGGGAGGTTTGCTCTGTATCGAACCCCGTGCTGTATCTGTCCTTGGTTTGTTTGATGGGGACAGTGTAGAGGGAGCTTTACTCAGTATCTAACCCCGTGCTGTATCTGTCCTGGGTGTGTTGGATGGGGACAGTGTAGAGGGAGCTTTACTCTGTATCGAACTCTGTGCTGTCCCTGTACCTTTCCTGGGAGTGTTTGATGGGAACAGTGTCGAGGGAGCTTTACTTTGCATATAATCCCGTGATTCAGTTGCTGATAGACTGTAGAGGACGATCAGGTCACACACACGCTCTCCTTACACATTCTCAGACACACACACACACACATGCTCTCTCTGTCTCTCACACACACATACACTATCTCTTACGCACTCTCTCACTCACACACATGTTCTTTCTCTCTGTCACACACACACTTTCTCTCTCACGCACACTTCCTCTCTCACACACATTCTCTCACACACACATTCTCTCTCTCACACACATTCTCTCACACACACTTTCACGCTCACACACTCTCACCCATGCATTCTCTCCAACTGACACACTCTCACACACATGCACTCAGTCTCTCTCACACACACAGATACACTCACTCTCTCACACACATACACTCACTCTCTCACACACACACACTCTCTCACACACATACACTCACTCACTCACACACATACACACACTCACTCACACACATA
>NW_027590684.1:40000-57500 GCF_964213995.1 Mustelus asterias
CATACACTATCTCTTACGCACTCTCTCACTCACACACATGCTCTTTCTCTCTGTCACACACACTCTTTCTCTCTCTCTCACACATTCTCTCTCACACACATTCTCTCACACACACTTTCACGCTCACACACTTTCACGCTCACACACTTTCACGCTCACACACTTTCTCTCTCACACACATTCTCTCACACACACTTTCTCTCTCACACACACTTTCTCTCTCACACACACTTTCACGCTCACACACTCTCACCCATGCATTCTCTCCAACTGACACTCTCTCACACACATGCACTCAGTTTCTCACACACACATACACTCACTCTCTCACACACATACACACACTCTCTCACACACATACACTCTCTCTCTCTCACACATACACTCTCTGTCACACACACACTCTCTCTCTCACACACACACTTTGTCTCACACACACTCTCTCTCGCACATATACACTCTCTCTCAAACATATACTCTCTCTCACGCACACACTCTCTCTCACGCACACACTCTCTCTCTCACACACACACTCTATCTCACACACACTCTCTCACGCACACACTCTCTCTCACGCACACACTCTCTCTCTCACACACACACACTCTCTCACACACACTCTCTCGCACACCCTCTCTCTCTCACACACTCTCTCTCACACACACTCTCTCTCTCACACACACTCTTGCTCACCCGCACACTCTTTCTCACACACACTCTCTCTCACGCACACACTCTCTCTCTCGCACACACTCACTCTCTCACACACATTCTCTCTCACACACACACTTTCTCACACACTCTCTCTCACACACGCACTTCCTCACACACTCTCTCTCTCTCGCACACACTCTCTCTCACACACACACACTTTCTCACACACTTTCTCACACACTCTCTCGCACACACTCTCTCACACACTCTCTCTCTCACACACATTCTCCCTCTCTCACACATTCTCTCTCTCACACACACACTTTCTCACACACTCTCTCTCTCGCATACACTCTCTCTCACACACACACACTCTCTCTCACACACACACACACACACAAGATGGGCAAAATGTAGAGAAACATTTGAGCTGTATCTAACCCCGTGCTGTACCTGTCCTGGGACTGCTGATGGGGACAGTGTACAGTGAGCTTTACTCTGTATCTAACGCCGTGCTGTATCTGTCCTGGGTGTGTTGGATGGGGACAGTGTCGAGGGAGCTTTACTCTGTATCGAACTCTGTGCTGTGTCTGTCCTGGGAGTGTTTGATGGGAACAGTGTCGAGAGAGCTTTACTCTGTATCGAACTCTGTGCTGTCCCTGTACCTTTCCTGGGAGTGTTTGATGGGAACAGTGTCGAGGGAGCTTTACTTTGCATCTCATCCCGTGATTCAGTTACTGATAGACTGCAGAGGAAGATCAGGTCACACACACGCTCTCCTTACACACTCTCAGACACACACACACACACACACATACACACACACACACACACACACACATGCTCTCTCTGTCTCTCACACACACATACACTATCTCTTACGCACTCTCTCACTCACACACATGCTCTTTCTCTCTGTCACACACACACTTTCCCTCTCACACACATTCTCTCTCACACACATTCTCTCTCACACACATTCTCTCACACACACTTTCACGCTCACACACTCTCACCCATGCATTCTCTCTCACTGACACACTCTCACACACATGCACTCAGTCTCTCTCACACACACACAGATGCACTCACTCTCTCACACACATACACTCACTCTCTCACACACACAGATACACACTCTCTCACACACATACACTCACTCTCTCACACACATACACTCTCTCTCAAACATATACTCTCTCTCTCTCACACACTCTCTCTCTCTCTCACACACACTCTCTCTCTCTCACACACACACTCTCTCTCACACACACTCTCTCTCACACACACTCTCTCTCACACACACTCTCTCTCACACACACTCTCTCTCACACACACTCTCTCTCACACACACACACACTCTTTCTCACACACACACTCTTTCTCACACACACACTCTCACACGCACGCACACTCTCTCGCACACACTCTCTCTCACACACACTCTCTCTCACACACACACACTTTCTCACACACTCTCTCTCTCTCGCACACACACACTCTCTCTCACACACACACACTCTCTCTCTCACACACACACTCTCTCTCTCACACACACATTCTCTCTCTCACACACACTCTCTCTCTCTCGCACACACACTCTCTCTCACGCACACACACTCTCTCTCACACACACACACTCTCTCTCACACTCACACACACAATGATGGGCAAAATGTAGAGAAAGATTTGAGCTGTCTCTAACCCCGTGCTGTACCTGTCCTGGGTCTCTTTGATGTGCACAATGTGGAGGCAGCTTTTCCATTAATCTAGCACCATGCTGTATCTGTCATTGGATTATTTGATGAGGACAGTGTATAGGGAGCTTCACTCTGTATCTCACCCCGTGCTGTACCTGTCCTGGGAGTGTTTGATGGGGACAGTGTCGAGGGAGCTTCACTCTGTATCTAAACCCGTGCTGTACATGTCCTGGGAGTGTTTGATGGGGATAGTGTAGAGGGAGCTTTATCTGTATCTAACCCTGTGCTGTATATGTCCTGGGAGTGTTTGATTAGGACAGTGAAGTGGGAGCTTTACTCTATATCTAACCACTTGCTGTATCTGTCCTGGGAGTGTTTGATGGGGACAGTGTAGACGGAGATTTACTCTGTATCTCACCCCGTGCTGTATCTGTTCCGGGAGTGTTTGATGGGGACAGTGTGGAGGGAGATTTACACTGTATCTAACCCCATGCTGTCCCTGTCCTGTGAGTGTTTGATGCAGACAGTGTCGAGGGACCTTTACTCTGTATTGAACCCCGTGCTGTATTTGTCCTGGGAGTGTTTAATGGGGACAGTGTCGAGGGAGCTTTACTCTGTACCTAACCCTGTGCTGTACCTGTCCTGGGAGTGTTTGATGGGGACAGGACTTGGGGGACATTGGATTTTAGACAATGTTTAGGGTTTTAGACTTTTCGGAGTGAAATTCAGGAACACTTTGCCACACCAGGTGTGATATTAGTTTGGAACTACCTTCTATAATTCACAGTTGATGCTCAGTCACTTATTAATGTTCAAACCTGAAGTTGATAGATGGTATTTTACACACAGGAGAAGCAATTTAAAATCAATGGGTCAATGTTAAAATAGTTGCAGGAACAGAGAGACCTGGGGTTTCAGTTCATTTTTACATCTTAAAGATTCAACCTGGGGCTCAGAATCTGTCAGTTGAATCTACTTTTCCTGTCCCGAAAACGTGTCAACAATTGTGTTGGGGAATGTGACAAAAGGTGACATTCCTGCATCCTGCACAGTGGGGTTGGGAGGTTGTTTGAAAGGAGATTCAGAAAGTGTCAATTAGATTGTGTCTCTTTGCAGAAGTTGAGTATTTCACAGGAGATGCCTTGAGATAAAGGAAAGTTTTACCAATGTCTGCGTAACTTTCAAAGTCTCCAGACGCATGAAGGGGGCAGAGATTTTGTAATATTCAGAGCAGGAGATGGGGGACAATCACAGAATTGAAGATGTGAGGCCATCTCTTGTTTCTGAATGTCAATCTGTAGCTTTTAAACTTTAGTCCGAGGCTAATCATTCCAAGTTTGCAATCCCACACTTTGCTGTTGTTAATTTTGAGTTGTAAATTTTCTGAAATTGATTCTGTAATAAAAATCCCTGCAGGATGCAATGATTCCCATTCTGTCTGCTGCTGCAAAGCCCCAGTTTGTGTCTCAGTTTCACTCTTTATCAACCACTTAAGATCCAAGAGCCATAGAATTCCTACACTGCAGAATGAGGCCATTCAGCCCAACAAGCCTGCCCCAACAATAATCCCACCCAGGCCCGAATCCCCCTGACACTAAGAGGCAATTTAGCAAACGTGCAAACTCCACACAGTCACTCGAGGCGGGGAATCGAACCCAGATCCCTGGCGCTGTGAGTCAGCAGTGCTAACCACTGTGCCACCGTGTCGCCCGGTGATGAGACAGAACGTTTGCCAAAGTGCACAGAAATAGGCAGCATTGTCAGCATTTTAGCTGGAAGCTTCAAATGACAAAGGGATCTTAATAGTAGAGTCACAGAATCCCTGCAGTGCAGAAGGAGGCCATTCAGCCCATCGAGTCTGTACTGACTCTCTGACACAGTATCTTACCAAGGCCCTTGACCCAGCCCTATCCCCGTAACCCCACACATTTACCTTAATCCACCGAACCAACACAGCTTTGGACCGGAAACGGCAATTTACTGTGTCCCATCCACAAATTTGGAAAATACTGGGATGGATTGAGAAATGGTTTCCGGGCAGAAAACAGAGCTCAGATACAAATGGGCCCTTTGGCCCAACTTTTCCCTGCCACCCAGTTTTTACCATTAAGCTCATATCAAATGCCTTGCGTTTGGCCCAAATCCCTCCATACCAATCTTACCAGAATAACTGTCTAAATGCTTTTTAAAATATAAAATTGTGTCCGCTTCTACTACGACCTCTGGCAGCTTGTTCCAATCCCTCACCACCCTGTGTGTGAAAAGAATTGCCCTCTGGACCCTCTCCCCTCTCACCTTAAACCTATGTCTTCTAGTTTTAGACTCCCCTCCCTTTTGGAAAAGATGTTGACGAGCTTATCAAAGAACAAAGAGAATTACAGCACAGGAACAGGCCCTTCGGCCCTCCAAGCCTGCACCAACCATGCTGCCCGACTGAACTAAAACCCCCTACCCTTCCGGGGACCATATCCCTCTATTCCCATCCTATTCATGTATTTGTCCAGACGTTCCGTAAAACTCACTATCGTATCTGCTTCCACTACCTCCCCCGGCAGCGAGTTCCAGGCACCCACCACCCTCTGTGTAAAAATACTTGCCTTGTCCATCTCCTTTAAACCTTGCCCCTCACACCTTAAACCTATGCCCCCTAGATTTTGAATCTTCCACCCTGGTAAAAGGCTTCTGACTATCCACTCTGTCCATGCCCCTCATAATCTTGTAGAATTCTATCAGGTCGCCCCTCAACCTCCGTCGTTCCAGTGAGAACAAACCAAGTTTCTCCAATCTCTCCTCAGAGCTAATGCCCTCCATCCTAGGAAACATCCTGGTAAATCTTTTCTGAACCCTCTCCAAAGCCTCCACATCTTTCTGGTAGTGTGTTGATCAGAATTGAACACTATATTCCAAGTGCGGCCTAACTAAGGTTCGATAAAGCTGCTGTATCCATGCCCTCATTATTTTAGAGACCTCTATAAGAACACCACTAAGCCAACTCAAGGGAAAAAAGTCCCAGAGTATCCAGCCTCTCATTATAACTCAAACCATCAGGACCCCATAGCATCCCAGTAATTCTTTTCTGCACACTTTCTAGCTTAATAATCTCCTTTCTATAAGGGTGACCAGAACAATACACAGCATTCCAAGTGTGGTCTTACCAATGTCTTGTACAACTCCAACAAGACGTCCCAACTCCTGTGTTCAATGTTTTGACCAATGAAACCAAGCATGTGGAATGCCTTCTTCACCACTCTATCCACCTGTGACTCCACTTTCAAGGAGCTGTCAATCTGTACCCCGAGATCCCTTTGTTCTGTAACTCTCACCAACACCCTACCATTAACTGAGTAAGTCCTGTGTTTGTTCAATCTACCAAAATGCATCACCTTGCATTTATCTAAATTAAACTCCATCTGCCATTCAACAGCCCACTGGCCCAATTGATCAAGACCCCATTGCAACCCTAGATAACCTTCTTCACTGTCCACTATGCCACAAATCTTGGTGTCAACTGCAAACTTACAAACCATGCCTCCTAAATTCTCATCCAAATCATTAATATAAATGACAAATAACAGTGGACCCAGCACCGATCCCTGAGGCACCCCGCTGGTCACAGGCCTCCAGTTTGACCAAAAAAACAACCCTCTACACCACCCTCTGTCTTCTGTCATCAAGCCAATTTTATATCCATTTGGCAACCTCACCCTGGATCCCGTGAGATTTAACCAAATCCTGTCTGCTTTTGTTTTTAAATGTTTACATGTTTAAACACTGAAACCTCTTGCTCTTGTTGGGAATATCAGTGCGGTTTGAGAAAAGCAAACACTGATCCCACACTCAACACTCCCCAACACAGGACTGAGCAGAGAGTGTGAAATGTGACTGGTGTGAGTGTGGATTGTCTTTTAAAAGTGGGTAAGAAACACTCCTCCATTTTCAAATCTTTACCTTGCTTATGTCGCGTCTTGGACTCCCCTGACACTCACTATCCATCTGAATTAATCTCTATTCCTCACTGTCTAACTGTTACTCTCTGCATTGCTCCCTCTCCCTATCTCTCTGTTACTCTGCATCGCTCCATCTCTCTCTCTCTCTTCCTCTCTCTCTCTCTATCCCTCTCATCCACCATGTTGTTTATCATTAAGGGGTCTAATCACGGAGAATTCAAACACTTTTTCTGTTTCTGTCTTGGCAGAATTAGCAACACGAGTGGATATTTCAAGACTGGATTCACACAATACAGACAGAAGGCTGGTGAGCTCAGTACACGTGGTACCTGAATGTTACAATAAGATAGAATCTGTATTCAGACAACTGTCACCCCACAGGGTCCAAACTTCACCGTGTTAATTTGATTTGATTTGATTGATTTGTATTGGGATGCAGTGAGAAGTATTGTTTCTTGTGCGCTATACAGACAAAACATTCCGTACATAGAGTGCACAGGGGAGAAGGAGAGGAAAGGGTGCAGAATATAGTGTTGCAGTTACCGATAGGGTGTAGAAAAAGATCAGCTCACACACACACACTCTCTCACACACACACACTCTCTCTTACACACTCTTAGACACACACATAATCTCACGCGCACACACGCTCTCTCTCTCTCACACACACACTCTCTCACACTCTCAGACACACACATACTATCTCACACACACACACACACACACTCTCACACACACACGCTCTCTCTCTCTCGCACACACACTCTCTCACACTCTCAGACACACACATACTATCTCACACACACACTCTCTCTCACACACACACACGCTCTCTCTCTCACACACACACGCTCTCTCTCTCTCACACACACTCTCTCACACTCTCAGACACACACATACTATCTCACACACACACACACTCTCACACACACACGCTCTCTCTCTCTCGCACACACACTCTCTCACACTCTCAGACACACACATACTATCTCACACACACACTCTCTCTCACACACACACGCTCTCTCTCTCTCACACACACACTCTCTCACACTCTCAGACACACATACACTCTCTCTCACACACACACTCACTCTCTCAGATGCACTCTGTCTCCATCACACATTGTCTCTCTTTCTCACACTCTCCCTCTCACACACACACACAAACTCATATTCTCTCTCTCACACACACACATTCTCTCTCACACACACAATGTGGAGGGAGATTTACGCTGTATCTCACCCGATGCTGTACCTGTCCTGGGTGTGTTTGATGTGTCGGCAGCTTTTCCCTGCATCTATCCCCATGCTGTATCTGTCATTGGAATATTTGATTGTCATGATGTGGAGATTTGATAGTTATTTGATAGTGACAGTGTAGAGGGAGCTTTATCTGTATCTAACCCCGTGCTGTACCTGTCCTGGAAGTGTTTCATGGGGACAGTGACGAGGGAGCTTTACTCTGTATCTAACCCCGTGCTGTACCTGTCCTGGGTGTGTTTGATGGGAACAGTGCAGAGGGAGCTTTACTCTGTATCTAACCCCGTGCTGTACCTGTCCTGGGAGTGTTGGATGGGGACAGTGTAGAGAGAGCTTTACTCTGTATCGAACTCTGTGCTGTACCTGTACCTTTCCTGGGAGTGTTTGATGGGAACAGTGTCGAGGGAGCTTTACTTTGCATCTAATCCCGTGATTCAGTTACTGATAGACTGCAGAGGAAGATCAGGTCACACACACGCTCTCCTTACACACTCTCAGACACACACACACACACTCAAACACACACACATGCTCTCTCTGTCTCTCACACACACATACACTATCTCTTACGCACTCTCTCACTCACACACATGCTCTTTCTCTCTGTCACACACACTCTTTCTCTCTCTCTCACACACTTTCTCACACACATTCTCTCACACACACTTTCACCCATGCATTTTCTCTCACTGACACACTCTCACACACATGCACTCAGTCTCTCACACACACAGATACACTCACTCTCTCACACACATACACTCTCTCACACATACACTCTCTCTCAACCATATACTCTCTCTCTCGCACACACACACTCTCACACACACAATCACTCTCACACACACAATCACTCTCACACACACACTCTCTCTCTCGCACACACTCTCTCTCACACTCTCTCTCACACACACACTCTCTTTCTCACACACACACTCTTTCTCACACACACTCTCTCACACGCACACACTCTCTCTCGCACACACTCTCTCACACACACACACACACACACTTTCTCACACACTCTCTCTCTCTCGCACACACACTCTCTCTCACACACACAAACTCTCTCTCTCTCTCTCACACACACACACACACACACAATGATGGGCAAAATGTAGAGGAAGATTTGAGCTGGATCTAACCCCGTGCTGTACCTGTCCTGGGTCTGTTTGATGTGCACAATGTGGAGGCAGCTTTTCCATTAATCTCGCACCATGCTGTATCTGTCATTGGATTATTTGATGGGGACAGTGTATAGGGAGCTTCACTCTGTATCTCACCCCGTGCTGTACCTGTCCTGGGAGTGTTTGATGGGGACAGCGTCGAGGGAGCTTCAGTCTGTATCTAAACCCGTGCTGTACATGTCCTGGGAGTGTTTGATGGGGATAGTGTAGAGGGAGTTTTACTCTGCATCTAACCCTGTGCTGTACATGTCCTGGGAGTGTTTGATGAGGACAGTGAAGTGGGAGCTTTACTCTATATCTAACCACTTGCTGTACCTGTGCTGGGAGTGTTTGATGGGGACAGTGTAGACGGAGATTTATTCTGTATCTCACCCCGTGCTGTATCTGTTAGAACATAAGAACATAAGAAATAGGAGCAGGAGTAGGCCATCTAGCCCCTCGAGCCTGCCCCGCCATTCAATAAGATCATGGCTGATCTGACGTGGATCAGTACCACTTACCCGCCTGATCCCCATAACCCTTAATTCCCTTACCGATCAGGAATCCATCCATCCGCGCTTTAAACATATTCAGCGAGGTAACCTCCACCACCTCAGTGGGCAGAGAATTCCAGAGATTCACCACCATCTGGGAGAAGAAGTTCCTCCTCAACTCTGTCTTAAACCGACCCCCCTTTATTTTGAGGCTGTGTCCTCTAGTTTTAACTTCCTTACTAAGTGGAAAGAATCTCTCCGCCTCCACCCTATCCAGCCCCCGCATTATCTTATAATATCTGTTCCGGGAGTGTTTGATGGGGACAGAGTCAAGGGAGCTTTACTCTATATCTAACCACTTGCTGTACCTGTCCTGGGAGTGTTTCATGGGGACAGTGAAGAGGGAGCTTTACTCTGTATCTAACCCCGTGCTGTACCTGTCCTTGGTTTGTCTGATGGGGATATTGTAGAGGGAGCTTTACTCCATATCTAACCCCCTGCTGTATCTGTTCTTGGAGTGTTTGATGGGGATAGTGCAGAGGGAGCTTTTCTTTGTATCTAACCCATGCTGTGCCTGTCCTGGGAGTGTTTGATGGGGACAGTATCGAGGGAACTTTACTCTGTATCTAACCCCGTGCTGTACCTGTCCTGGGAGTCTTTGATGGGGACAGTGTCGAGGGAGCTTTACTCTATATCTAACCCCGTGCTGTACCTGTCCTTGGTTTGTCTGATGGGGATATTGTAGAGGGAGCTTTACTCCATATCTAACCCCCTGCTGTATCTGTTCTTGGAGTGTTTGATGGGGATAGTGCAGAGGGAGCTTTACTCTGTATCTAACCCATGCTGTCCCTGTCCTGGGAGTGTTTGATGGGAACAGTGTAGAGAGAGCTTTACTCTGTATCGAAACCCGTGCTGTACCTGTCCTGGGAGTGTTTGATGGGGACAGTGTCGAGCGAGCTTCACTCTGTATCTAAACCCGTGCTGTCCCTGTCCTGGGAGTGTTTGATGAGGACAGTGGAGAGGGAGCTTTACTCTGTATCTAACCCTGTGCTGTACCTGTCCTGGGAGTGTTTGATGGGGACAGTCTCGAGGGAGCTTTACTCTGTATCTAACCCCGTGCTGTACCTGTCCTGGGAGTGTTTGATGGGGGACAGTGTAGAGGGAGCTTTACTCTGTATCTAACCCCGTGCTGTACCTGTCCTGGGAGTGTTTGATGGGGACAGTCTCGAGGGAGCTTTACTCTGTATCTAACCCCGTGCTGTACGTCCTGGGAGTGTTTGATGGGGGACAGTGTAGAGGGAGCTTTACTCTGTATCTAACCCCGTGCTGTACCTGTCCTGGGAGTGTTTGATGGGGACAGTGTAGAGGGAGCTTTACTCTGTATCTAACCCCGTGCTGTACCTGTCCTGGGAGTGTTTGATGGGGGACAGTGTAGAGGGAGCTTTACTCTGTATCTAACCCCGTGCTGTACCTGTCCTGGGAGTGTTTGATGGGGACAGTGTAGAGGGAGCTTTATCCTGTATCTAACCCTGTGCTGTACCTGTCCTGGGAGAGTTTGATGGGGACAGTCTCGAGGGAGCTTTACTCTGTATCTAAACCCGTGCTGTACCTGTCCTGGGCGAGTTTGTTGGGGACAGTGCAGAGGGAGCTTTACTCTGTATCTAACCCCGTGCTGTATCTGTCCTTGGTTTGTTTGATGGGGACAGTGTAGAGGGAGCTTTACTCTATATCTAACCCCGTGCTGTATCTGTTCTGGGACGGTTTGATGGGGACAGTGTACAGTGAGCTTTAATCTGTATCTAACCCCGTGCTGTAACTGTCCTGGGAGTGTTTGATGGGGACAGTGTAGTGGGAGCTTTACGCTGTCTCTAACCCCGTGCTGTATCTGTCCTGGGTGTGTTGGATGGGGACAGTGGAGAGAGAGCTTTACTCTGTATCGAACTCTGTGCTGTACCTGTACCTTTCCTGGGTGTGTTTGATGGGAACAGTGTCAAGGGAGCTTTACTTTGCATCTAATCCCGTGATTCAGTTACTGATAGACTGCCGAGGAAGATCAGGTCACACACACGCTCTCCTTACACACTCTCAGACACACACACACACACATACACACACGCTCTCTCTGCCTCTCACACACACATACACTATCTCTTACGCACTCTCTCACTCACACACATGCTCATTCTCTCTGTCACACACACTTTCTCTCTCTCACACACTTTCTCTCTCACACACACTTTCTCTCTCACACATTCTCTCACACACACTTTCACGCTCACACACTCTCACCCATGCATTCTCTCTCACTGACACACTCTCACACACATGCACTCAGTCTCTCACACACACATACCCTCACTCTCTCACACACATACACTCTCTCTCACACACACATACACTCACTCTCTCACACACATACACTCTCTCTCTCACACACATACACTCTCTCTCACACACACTCTCTCTCACGCACCCTCTCTCTCACACACACACTCTCTCTCATGCACACGGTCGCTCTCTCGCACACGCTCTCTCTCTCGCACACGCTCTCTCTCTCGCACATGCTCTCTCTCTCGCACACGCTCTCTCTCTCGCACACGCTCTCTCTCTCGCACACGCTCTCTCTCTCGCACACGCTCTCTCTCTCGCACACGCTCTCTCTCTCGCACACGCTCTCTCTCTCGCACACGCTCTCTCTCTCGCACACGCTCTCTCTCTCTCGCACACGCTCTCTCTCTCTCGCACACACTCTCTCTCTCGCACACGCTCTCTCTCGCACACACTCTCTCTCTCGCACACACACTCTCTCTCGCACACACTCTCTCTCTCTCACACACTCTCTCTCTCGCACACACTCTCTCTCTCTCACACACTCTCTCTCACGCCCACGCTCTCTCTCTCGCACACGCTCTCTCTCTCGTACACTCTCTCTCTCTCGTACACACTCTCTCACACACACACTCTCTCTCGCACTCTCTCTCTCGCACACACTCTCTCTCTCGCACTCTCTCTCTCGAACACATTCTCTCTCTCGTACACACTCTCTCTCTCGCACACTCTCTCTCACACACACACACACTTTCTCTCTCACACACATTCTCTCACACACACTTTCACGCTCTCTCACACACATACACTCTCTCAAGCATATACTCCCTCTCACACACACACTCTCACACACACACACTCTCTCTCACACACACACTCTCTCTCGCACACACTCTCTCTCACACACACGCTCTCTCTCTCGCACACTCTCTCTCTCTCACACACACACACTCTCTCTCACACATACACTCTCTCAAACATACACTCTCTCACACGCACACACTCTCTCTCACGCACACTCTCTCTCTCACGCACACACTCTCTCACACACACGCTCTCTCACACACACTCTCTCTCACACACACTCTCTCTCGCACACACTCCCTCTCGCACACACACTCCCTCTCGCACACACTCTCTCTCTCGCACACACTCTCTCTCTCGCATACACTCTCTCTCTCGCACACACTCTCTCTCTCGCACACACTCTCTCTCTCGCACACACTCTCTCTCTCGCACACACTCTCTCTCTCGCACACACTCTCTCTCTCGCACACACTCTCTCTCTCGCACACACTCTCTCTCTCGCACACACTCTCTCTCTCGCACACACTCTCTCTCGCACACACTCTCTCTCGCACACTCTCTCTCTCACACTCTCTCTCTCTCACACACACACACTTTCTCACACACTCTCTCGCACACTATCTCTCTCACACACACACACTCTCTCTCTCTCACACACACATTCTCTTATACACACACACACACACACACACACAGTGATGGGGCAAAATGGAGAGGAAGATTTGAGCTGTATCGAACCCCGTGCTGTACCTGTCCTGGGTGTGTTTGATGTGCACAATGTGGAGGCAGCTTTTCCTTTAATCTAGCACCATGCTGTATCTGTCATTGGTTTATTTGATAGTGACAGTGTATAGGGAGCTTCACTCTGTATCTAACCCCGTGCTGTACCTGTCCTGGGTGTGTTTGATGGGGACAGTGTCGAGGGAGCTTCACTCTGTATCAAAACCCATGCTGTACCTGTCCTGGGAGTGTTTGATGGGGGACAGTATAGAGGGAGCTTTACTCTGTATCTAACCCTGGGCTGTACCTGTCCTCGGAGTGTTTGATGGGGACAGTGTAGAGGGAGCTTCACTCTGTATCTAAACACGTGCTGTACCTGTCCTGGGTGTGTTTGATGGGGGACAGTGTAGAGGGAGCTTTACTCTGTATCTAACCCCGTGCTGTATCTCTCCTGGAAGTGTTTTATGGGGACAGTGTAGAGCGAGCTTTGCTCTGTATCTTACCCTGTGCTGTCCCTGTCCTGCGAGTGTTTGATGGGGGACAGTATAGAGGGACCTTTACTCTGTACTGAACCCCGTGCTGTATTTGTCCTGGGAGTGTTTAATGGGGACAGTGTCGAGGGAGCTATACTCTGTACCTAACCCTGTGCTGTACCTGTCCTGGGAGTGTTTGATGGGGACAGGACTTGGGGGACATTGGATTTTAGACAATGTTTAGGGTTTTCGACTTTTCGGAGTGAAATTCAGGAACACTTTGCCACACCAGGTGTGATATTAGTTTGGAACTACCTTCTATAATTCACAGTTGATGCTCAGTCACTTATTAATGTTCAAACCTGAAGTTGATAGATGGTATTTTACATACAGGAGAAGCAATTTAAAATCAATGGGCCAATGTTAAAATACTTGCAGGAACAGAGAGACCTGGGGTTTCAGTTCATTTTTACATCTTAAAGATTCAACCTGGGGCTCAGAATCTGTCAGTTGAATCTACTTTTCCTGTCCCGAAAACGTGTCAACAATTGTGTTGGGGAATGTGACAAAAGGTGACATTCCTGCATCCTGCACAGTGGGGTTGGGAGGTTGTTTGAAAGGAGATTCAGAAAGTGTCAATTAGATTGTGTCTCTTTGCAGAAGTTGAGTATTTCACAGGAGACGCCTTGAGATAAAGGAAAGTTTTACCAATGTCTGCGTAACTTTCAAAGTCTCCAGACGCATGAAGGGGGCAGAGATTTTGTAATATTCAGAGCAGGAGATGCCGGACAATCACAGAATTGAAGATGTGAGGCCATCTCTTGTTTCTGAATGTCAATCTGTAGCTTTTAAACTTTAGTCCTGGGCTAATCATTCCAAGTTTGCAATCCCACACTTTGCTGTTGTTCATTTTGAGTTGTAAATTTTCTGAAATTGATTCTGTAATAAAAATCCCTGCAGGATGCAATGATTCCCATTCTGTCTGCTGCTGCAAAGCCCCAGTTTGTGTCTCAGTTTCACTCTTTATCAACCACTTAAGATCCAAGAGCCAGAGAATTCCTACACTGCAGAATGAGGCCATTCAGCCCAACAAGCCTGCCCCGACAATAATCCCACCCAGGCCCGAATCCCCCTGACACTAAGGGGCAATTTTGCAAACGTGCAAACTCCACACAGACAGTCACTCGAGGCGGGGAATCGAACCCAGATCCCTGGCGCTGTGAGTCAGCAGTGCTAACCACTGTGCCACCGTGTCGCCCGGTGATGAGACAGAACGTTTGCCAAAGTGCACAGAAATAGGCAGCATTGTCAGCATTTTAGCTGGAAGCTTCAAATGACAAAGGGATCTTAATAGTAGAGTCACAGAATCCCTGCAGTGCAGAAGGAGACCATTCAGCCCATCGAGTCTGTACTGACTCTCTGACACAGTATCTTACCAAGGCCCTTGACCCAGCCCTATCCCCGTAACCCCACACATTTACCTTAATCCACCGAACCAACACAGCTTTGGACCGGAAACGGCAATTTACTGTGTCCCATCCACAAATTTGGAAAATACTGGGATGGATTGAGAAATGGTTTCCGGGCAGAAAACAGAGCTCAGATACAAATGGGCCCTTTGGCCCAACTTTTCCCTGCCACCCAGTTTTTACCATTAAGCTCGTATCAAATGCCTTGCGTTTGGCCCAAATCCCTCCATACCAATCTTACCAGAATAACTGTCTAAATGCTTTTTAAAATATAAAATTGTGTCCGCTTCTACTACGACCTCTGGCAGCTTGTTCCAATCCCTCACCACCCTATGTGTGAAAAGAATTGCCCTCTGGACCCTCTCCCCTCTCACCTTAAACCTATGTCTTCTAGTTTTAGACTCCCCTCCCTTTTGGAAAAGATGTTGACGAGCTTATCAAAGAACAAAGAGAATTACAGCACAGGAACAGGCCCTTCGGCCCTCCAAGCCTGCACCAACCATGCTGCCCGACTGAACTAAAACCCCCTACCCTTCCGGGGACCATATCCCTCTATTCCCATCCTATTCATGTATTTGTCCAGATGTTCCGTAAAACTCACTATCGTATCTGCTTCCACGACCTCCCCCGGCAGCGAGTTCCAGGCACCCACCACCCTCTGTGTAAAAAAACTTGCCTTGTACATCTCCTTTAAACCTTGCCCCTCACACCTTAAACCTATGCCCCCTAGATTTTGAATCTTCCACCCTGGTAAAAAGCTTCTGACTATCCACTCTGTCCATGCCCCTCATAATCTTGTAGAATTCTATCAGGTCGCCCCTCAACCTCCGTCGTTCCAGTGAGAACAAACCAAGTTTCTCCAATCTCTCCTCAGAGCTAATGCCCTCCATCCTAGGAAACATCCTGGTAAATCTTTTCTGAACCCTCTCCAAAGCCTCCACATCTTTCTGGTAGTGTGTCGATCAGAATTGAACACTATATTCCAAGTGCGGCCTAACTAAGGTTCGATAAAGCTGCTGTATCCATGCCCTCATTATTTTAGAGACCTCTATAAGAACACCACTAAGCCAACTCAAGGGAAAAAAGTCCCAGAGTATCCAGCCTCTCATTATAACTCAAACCATCAGGACCCCATAGCATCCCAGTAATTCTTTTCTGCACACTTTCTAGCTTAATAATCTCCTTTCTATAAGGGTGACCAGAACAATACACAGCATTCCAAGTGTGGTCTTACCAATGTCTTGTACAACTCCAACAAGACGTCCCAACTCCTGTGTTCAATGTTTTGACCACTGCAACCAAGCATGTGGAATGCCTTCTTCACCACTCTATCCACCTGTGACTCCACTTTCAAGGAGCTGTCAATCTGTACCCCGAGATCCCTTTGTTCTGTAACTCTCACCAACACCCTACCATTAACTGAGTAAGTCCTGTGTTTGTTCAATCTACCAAAATGTATCACCTTGCATTTATCTAAATTAAACTCCATCTGCCATTCAACAGCCCACTGGCCCAATTGATCAAGATCCCATTGCAACCCTAGATAACCTTCTTCACTGTCCACTATGCCACAAATCTTGGTGTCAACTGCAAACTTACAAACCATGCCTCCTAAATTCTCATCCAAATCATTAATATAAATGACCAATAACAGTGGACCCAGCACCGATCCCTGAGGCACCCCGTTGGTCACAGGCCTCCAGTTTGACAAAAAAACAACCCTCTACAACCACCCTCTGTCTTCTGTCATCAAGCCTATTTTGTATCCATTTGGCTACCTCACCCTGGATCCCGTGAGATTTAACCAAATCCTGTCTGCTTTTGTTTTTAAATTTGTACATTTTTAAACACAGAAACAGTTCTGTATCGAACTCTGTGCTGTACCTGTAACTTTCCTGGGAGTGTTTGATGGGAACAGTGTCGAGGGAGCTTTACTTTGCATCTAATCCCGTGTTTCAGTCACTGATAGACTGTAGAGGAAGATCAGGTCACACACACGCTCTCCATACACACTCTCAGACACACACACACACACACACACACACACACACATGCTCTCTCTGTCTCTCACACACACATACACTATCTCTTACGCACTCTCTCACTCACACACATGCTCTTCCTCTCTGTCACACACACATTCTCTCTGTCACACACATTCTCTCACACACACTTTCACGCTCACACACTCTCACCGATGCATTCTCTCTCACTGACACACTCTCACACACATGCACTCAGTCTCGCACACACACATTCACTCAATCTCTCACTCACATACACTCTGTCTCTCACACATACACTCTCTCTCACACATACACTCTCTCTCAAACATATACACTCGCTCACACACACACTCTCTCTCACACACACACTCTCTCTCACACACACACTCTCTCTCACACACACACTCTCTCACACACACACACTCTCTCTCGCACACTCTCATTCTCACACACTCTTTCTCTCGCACACTCTCT
>NW_027590684.1:62500-97500 GCF_964213995.1 Mustelus asterias
GTATTTGTCCATGGAGTGTTTAATGGGGACAGTGTCGAGGGAGCTATACTCTGTACCTAACCCTGTGCTGTACCTGTCCTGGGAGTGTTTGATGGGGACAGTGCAGAGGGAGCTTTATCTGTATCTAACCCTGTGCTGTATATGTCCTGGGAGTGTTTGATGAGGACAGTGAAGTGGGAGCTTTACTCTATATCTAACCACTTGCTGTACCTGTCCTGGGAGTGTTTCATGGGGACAGTATCGAGGGAGCTTCACTCTGTATCTAAACCCGTGTGTACCTGTCCTGGGAGTGTTTGTTGGGGACAGTGCAGAGGGAGCTTTACTCTGTATCTAACCCCGTGCTATATCTGTCCTTGGTTTGTTTGATGGGGACAGTGTAGAGGGAGCTTTACTCTATATCTAACTCCGTGCTATATCTGTCCTTGGTTTGTTTGATGGGGACAGTGTAGAGGGAGCTTTACTCTATATCTAACTCCGTGCTGTACCTGTCCTGGGAGTGTTTGATGGGGACAGTGTAGAGGGAGCTTGAATCTGTATCTAACCCCGTGCTGTACCTGTCCTGGGAGTGTTTGATGGGGACAGTGCAGAGGGAGCTTTACTCTGTATCGAACTCTGTGCTGTACCTGTCCTGGGAGTGTTTGATGGGGACAGTGTAGAGGGAGCTTTACTCTGTATCTAAACCCGTGCTGTACCTGTCCTGGGAGTGTTTGATGGGGACAGTGGAGAGGGAGATTTACTCTGTATCTAACCCCGTGCTGTACCTGTCCTGGGAGTGTTTGATGGGGACAGTGTATAGGGAGCTTCACTCTGTATCTAAACCCTTGCTGTACCTGTCCTCGGCGTGTTTGATGGGGACAGTGTCGAGGGAGCTTTACTCTGTATCTATCCCCGTGCTGTATCTCTCCTGGAAGTGTTTCATGGGGACAGTGTAGAGCGAGCTTTGCTCTGTATGTTACCCTGTGCTGTCCCTGTCCTGCGAGTGTTTGATGGAGACAGTGTCGGGGGACCTTTACTCTGTATTGAATCCCGTGCTGTATTTGTCCATGGAGTGTTTAATGGGGACAGTGTCGAGGGAGCTATACTCTGTACCTAACCCTGTGCTGTACCTGTCCTGGGAGTGTTTGATGGGGACAGTGCAGAGGGAGCTTTATCTGTATCTAACCCTGTGCTGTATATGTCCTGGGAGTGTTTGATGAGGACAGTGAAGTGGGAGCTTTACTCTATATCTAACCACTTGCTGTACCTGTCCTGGGAGTGTTTCATGGGGACAGTATCGAGGGAGCTTCACTCTGTATCTAAACCCGTGTGTACCTGTCCTGGGAGTGTTTGATGGGGACAGTGTCGAGGGAGCTTCACTCTGTATCTAAACCCTTGCTGTACCTGTCCTGGGAGTGTTTGATGGGGACAGTGTCGAGGGAGCTTCACTCTGTATCTCAACCCGTGCTGTACCTGTCCTGGGAGTGTTTGATGGGGACAGTATAGAGGGAGCTTTACTCTGTATCTAACCCCGTGCTGTACCTGTCCTGGGAGTGTTTGATGGGGACAGTGTAGAGGGAGATTTACTCTGTATCTAACCCCGTGCTGTACCTGTCCTGGGAGTGTTTGATAGTGACAGTGTATAGGGAGATTCACTCTGTATCTAAACCCTTTCTGTACCTGTCCTCGGCGTGTTTGATGGGGACAGTGTCGAGGGAGCTTTACTCTGTATCTATCCCCGTGCTGTATCTCTCCTGGAAGTGTTTCATGGGGACAGTGTAGAGCGAGCTTTGCTCTGTATGTTACCCTGTGCTGTCCCTGTCCTGCGAGTGTTTGATGGAGACAGTGTCGGGGGACCTTTACTCTGTATTGAATCCCGTGCTGTATTTGTCCATGGAGTGTTTAATGGGGACAGTGTCGAGGGAGCTATACTCTGTACCTAACCCTGTGCTGTACCTGTCCTGGGAGTGTTTGATGGGGACAGTGCAGAGGGAGCTTTATCTGTATCTAACCCTGTGCTGTATATGTCCTGGGAGTGTTTGATGAGGACAGTGAAGTGGGAGCTTTACTCTATATCTAACCACTTGCTGTACCTGTCCTGGGAGTGTTTCATGGGGACAGTATCGAGGGAGCTTCACTCTGTATCTAAACCCGTGCTGTACCTGTCCTGGGCGAGTTTGTTGGGGACAGTGCAGAGGGAGCTTTACTCTGTATCTAACCCCGTGCTATATCTGTCCTTGGTTTGTTTGATGGGGACAGTGTAGAGGGAGCTTTACTCTATATCTAACTCCGTGCTGTACCTGTCCTGGGAGTGTTTGATGGGGACAGTGTAGAGGGAGCTTGAATCTGTATCTAACCCCGTGCTGTACCTGTCCTGGGAGTGTTTGATGGGGACAGTGCAGAGGGAGCTTTACTCTGTATCGAACTCTGTGCTGTACCTGTCCTGGGAGTGTTTGATGGGGACAGTGTAGAGGGAGCTTTACTCTGTATCTAAACCCGTGCTGTACCTGTCCTGGGAGTGTTTGATGGGGACAGTGCAGAGGGAGCTTTACTCTGTATCTAAACCCGTGCTGTACCTGTCCTGGGAGTGTTTGATGGGGACAGTGCAGAGGGAGCTTTACTCTGTATCGAACTCTGTGCTGTACCTGTCCTGGGAGTGTTTGATGGGGACAGTGTAGAGGGAGCTTTACTCTGTATCTAAACCCGTGCTGTACCTGTCCTGGGAGTGTTTGATGGGGACAGTGCAGAGGGAGCTTTACTCTGTATCGAACTCTGTGCTGTACCTGTCCTGGGAGTGTTTGATGGGGACAGTGTAGAGGGAGCTTTACTCTGTATCTAACCCCGTGCTGTACCTGTCCTGGGAGTGTTTGATGGGGACAGTGTAGAGGGAGCTTCACTCTGTATCTAACCCCGTGCTGTACCTGTCCTGGGAGTGTTTGATGGGGACAGTGCAGAGGGAGCTTTACTCTGTATCGAACTCTGTGCTGTGTCTGTCCTGGGAGTGTTTGATGGGAACAGTGTTTGAATGTACAAACCTGTACAGCACAATCCCATCCTGTTTCAGTCCCAGTCTGCCTCTGTATCTGTATCTCCCTCTGAAATTAGCTTGCCCTTTTCCTGAATAAGACTGACTGCACACTCTCTCTCTCTCTCACACACACTCTCTCTCTCACTCACACACACAGTCTCTCTCTCACTCACACACACACACACACACACACACACTCACTCACTCACTCACTCACTCACTCACTCACTCACTCACTCACTCACTCACTCACTCACTCTCACACACACTCACTCTCTCTCACTCACACACTCACTCTCTCTCACTCACACACACACTCTCACACACACTCACTCTCTCTTACACACACACACACTCTCACACACACTCTCTCTCTCTCACTCACACACACGCTCTCTCTCTCACACACACACACACTCTCTCTCTCACTCACACACACACTCTCTCTCTCACACACACACACACTCTCACATACACTCTCTCAGACACAGACACTCCCTCTCTCTCGCACACACCCGCTCTCTCACACACATTCTCTCTCACACACACACACTTTCTCACACAGTCTCTCTCTCACGCACACACTCTCTCTCACACACACACACTCTCTCTCACGCACACACTCTCTCTCACGCACACCCTCTCTCTCACGCACACCCTCTCTCTCACGCACACCCTCTCTCTCTCACACACACTCTCTCTCTCGCACACACTCTCTCTCTCGCACACACTCTCTCTCGCACACACTCTCTCTCTCACACTCTCTCTCTCACACACACTCTCTCGCACACCCTCTCTCTCTCACACACTCTCTCTCACACACACACTCTCTCTCACACACACACTCTCTCTCACACACACACTCTCTCTCACACACACACTCTCTCTCACACACACACTCTCTCTCACACACACTCTCTCTCTCACACACACTCTCTCTCTCACACACACTCTCTCTCTCACACACACTCTTGCTCACACGCACACTCTTTCTCACACACACTCTCTCTCACGCACACACTCTCTCTCTCGCACACACTCGCTCTCTCACACACATTCTCTCTCACACACACACACTTTCTCACACAGTCTCTCTCTCTCTCTCACACACTCTCTCTCACACACTCTCTCACACACTCTCTCTCACACACATTCTCTCTCACACACACACTTTCTCACACACTCTCTCTCTCTCGCACACACTCTCTCTCACACACTCTCTCTCTCACACACATTCTCTCTCTCACACACACACTTTCTCTCACACTCTCTCTCTCGCATACACTCTCTCTCACACACACACACTCTCTCACACACACACACACACACACACACACACAAGATGGGCAAAATGTAGAGAAACATTTGAGCTGTATCTCACCCCGTGCTGTTCCTGTCCTGGGTGTGTTTGATGTGCACAATGTGGAGGCAGCTTTTCCTTTAATCGAGCACCATGCTGTATCTGTCATTGGATTATTTGATGGGGACAGTGTAGAGGGAGCTTCAGTCTGTATCTCACCCCGTGCTGTACCTGTCAAAGAACAACAAAGAACAAAGAACAATACAGCACAGGAACAGGCCCTTCGGCCCTCCAAGCCCGCGCCGCTCCCCAGTCCAGGATTGAATCCTGAATCCAGGATCCCCACCCAATTTTCCAGCCTATCTACATACCAATATCCTATCCACCGAGCTGTCCCTCACAGCTACGATGCTTTGTTCATTACAACCTATTAACTTACCCCCACCCCCCCATTCCAGACCATGTGATCTCCAGGGAGAGGCGAAAACCCAGAGTGAAAAACCCCAGGGCCAATATGGGGAAAAAAAAATCTGGGAAATTCCTCTCCGACCCCCTGAGGCGATCGAAACGAGTCCAGGAGATCACAATGGCCCCGATCGGAAAATGCTTCCCAACCCTAGTCATTTCCACTTCCACGAACACCATATGAATCCCCTGCCCCCGAGACAGGTTCCCAACTATCCGCAGTATCACTCTGTACTGGCACCAGCAAGATGATCGTAGAATGAAGCCTTGAAACGAGAAACCAGGAACAATTAGCCCGCGCCGCTCCCTGGTCCAAACTAGATCACTCTTTTGTATCCCTCCATTCCCACTCCGTTCATATAGCTGTCTAGATAAGTCTTAAACGTTCCCAGTGTGTCCGCCTCCACCACCTTGCCCGGCAACACATTCCAGGCCCCCACGACCCTCTGTGTGAAATATGTCCTTCTGATATCTGTGTTAAACCTCCCCCCCTTCACCTTGAACCTATGACCCCTCGTGAACGTCACCACCGACCCGGGGAAAAGCTTCCCACCGTTCACCCTATCTATGCCTTTCATAATTTTATACACCTCTATTAAGTCTCCCCTCATCCTCCGTCTTTCCAAGGAGAACAACCCCAGTTTCCCCAATCTCTCCTCATAACCAAGCCCCTCCATACCAGGCAACATCCTGGTAAACCTCCTCTGTACTCTCTCCAAAGCCTCCACGTCCTTCTGGTAGTGTGGCGACCAGAACTGGACGCAGTATTCCAAATGCGGCCGAACCAACGTTCTATACATCTGCAACATCAGACCCCAACTTTTATACTCTATGCCCCGTCCTATAAAGGCAAGCATGCCATATGCCTTCTTCACCACCTTCTCCACCTGTGACGTCACCTTCAAAGATCTGTGGACTTGCACACCCAGGTCCCTCTGCGTCTCTACACCCTTTATGGTTCTTCCATTTATCGTGTAGCTCCTCCCTACATTATTCCCACCAAAATGCATCACTTCGCATTTATCAGCATTGAACTCCATCTGCCATTTCCTTGCCCAAATTTCCAGCCTATCTATATCCTTCTGTAGCCTCTGACAATGTTCCTCACTATCTGCAAGTCCTGCCAGTTTTGTGTCGTCCGCAAACTTACTGATCACCCCAGTTACTCCTTCTTCCAGATCATTTATATAAATCACAAACAGCAGAGGTCCCAATACAGAGCCCTGCGGTACACCACTAGTCACAGGCCTCCAGCCGGAAAAAGACCCTTCCACTACCACCCTCTGTCTTCTATGACCAAGCCAATTCTCCACCCATCTAGCCACCTCCCCCTTTATCCCATGGGATCCAACCTTTTTCACTAGCCTACCATGAGGGACTTTGTCAAACGCTTTACTAAAGTCCATATAGACAACATCCACGGCCCTTCCTTCGTCAACCATTTTGGTCACTTCTTCAAAAAACACCACCAGGTTCGTGAGGCATGACCTCCCTCTCACAAAACCATGTTGACTATCGTTAATGAGTTTATTCCTTTCTAAATGCGCATACATCCTATCTTTAAGAATCTTCTCCAACAACTTCCCCACCACGGACGTCAAGCTCACCGGCCTATAATTACCCGGGTTATCCTTCCTACCCTTCTTAAATAACGGGACCACATTGGCTATCCTCCAATCCTCTGGGACCTCACCTGTGTCCAGTGACGAGACAAAGATTTGCGTCAGAGGCCCAACGATTTCACCTCTCCTGGGAGTGAAATCGTTGGGCCTCTCCTGGGAGTGTTTGATGAGGACAGTGAAGTGGGAGCTTTACTCTATATCTAACCACTTGCTGTATCTGTTGTTGGAGTGTTTCATGGGGATAGTGCAGTGGGAGCTTTACTCTGTATCTAACCCATGCTGTCCCTGTCCTGGGAGTGTTTGATGGGGACAGTATCGAGGGAGCTTTACTCTGTATCTGAACCCGGGCTGTACCTGTACTTGGTTTGTTTGATGGGGACAGTGTAGAGGGAGCTTTACTCTATACCTAACCCCGTGCTGTATCTGTTCTGGGACTGTTTGATGGGGACAGTGTACATTGAGCTTTACGCTGTATCGAAACCTGTGCTGTATCTGTCCTGGGAGTGTTTGATGGGGACAGTGTAGAGGGAGCTTTACTCTGTATCTAACCCCGTGTTGTATCTGTCCTGGGTGTGTTGGATGGGGACAGTGTAGAGAGAGCTTTACTCTGTGTCTAAACCCGTGCTGTATCTGTCCTGGGTGTGTTGGATGGGGACAGTGTAGAGGGAGCTTTACTCTGTATCGAACTCTGTGCTGTGTCTGTCCTGGGAGTGTTTGATGGGAACAGTGTAGAGAGAGCTTTACTCTGTGTCGAACTCTGTGCTGTACCTGTACCTTTCCTGTGAGTGTTTGATGGGAACAGTGTCGAGGGAGCTTTAGTTTACATCTAATCCCGTGAATCAGTTACTGATAGACTGCAGAGGAAGATCAGGTCACACACATGCTCTCCTTACACACTCTCAGACACACACACATGCTCTCTCTGTCTCTCACACACACATACACTATCTCTTACGCACTCTCTCACTCACACACATGCTCTTTCTCTCTGTCACACACACTCTTTCTCTCTCTCTCACACACTTTCTCACACACATTCTCTCACACACACTTTCCCTCTCACACACACTTTCTCTCTCACACACACTTTCACGCTCACACACTCTCACCCATGCATTCTCTCCAACTGACACACTCTCACACACATGCACTCAGTTTCTCACACACACATACACTCACTCTCTCACACACATACACTCACTCTCTCACACACATACACACACTCTCTCACACACAGACACTCTCTCTCTCACACATACACTCTCTGTCACACACACACTCTCTCTCTCACACACACTCTCTCTCACACACACACTTTGTCTCACACACACTCTCTCTCGCACATATACACTCTCTCTCAAACATATACTCTCTCTCACGCACACACTCTCTCTCACGCACACACTCTCTCTCTCACACACACACTCTCTCTCACACACTCTCTCTCACGCACACACTCTCTCTCACGCACACACTCTCTCTCTCACACTCACACTCTCTCTCACACACACTCTCTCTCTCACACACACTCTTGCTCACCCGCACACTCTTTCTCACACACACTCTCTCTCACGCACACACTCTCTCTCTCGCACACACTCACTCTCTCACACACATTCTCTCTCACACACACACTTTCTCACACACTCTCTCTCACACACACACTTCCTCACACACTCTCTCTCTCTCGCACACACTCTCTCACACACACACACACTTTCTCACACACTCTCTCTCTCGCACACACTCTCTCACACACTCTCTCTCTCACACACATTCTCTCTCTCACACACATTCTCTCTCTCACACACACACTTTCTCACACACTCTCTCTCTCGCATACACTCTCTCTCACACACACACACTCTCTCACACACACACACACACACAAGATGGGCAAAATGTAGAGAAACATTTGAGCTGTATCTAACCCCGTGCTGTACCTGTCCTGGGACTGCTGATGGGGACAGTGTACAGTGAGCTTTACTCTGTATCTAACCCCGTGCTGTATCTGTCCTGGGTGTGTTGGATGGGGACAGTGTCGAGGGAGCTTTACTCTGTATCGAACTCTGTGCTGTGTCTGTCCTGGGAGTGTTTGATGGGAACAGTGTCGAGAGAGCTTTACTCTGTATCGAACTCTGTGCTGTACCTGTACCTTTCCTGGGAGTGTTTGATGGGAACAGTGTCGATGGAGCTTTACTTTGCATCTAATCCCGTGATTCGGTTACTGATAGACTGCAGAGGAAGATCAGGTCACACACACGCTCTCCTTACACACTCTCAGACACACACACACACACACACATACACACACACACACACACATGCTCTCTCTGTCTCTCACACACACATACACTATCTCTTACGCACTCTCTCACTCACACACATGCTCTTTCTCTCTGTCACACACACACTTTCCCTCTCACACACATTCTCTCTCACACACATTCTCTCTCACACACATTCTCTCACACACACTTTCACGCTCACACACTCTCACCCATGCATTCTCTCTCACTGACACACTCACACACATGCACTCAGTCTCTCTCACACACACACAGATGCACTCACTCTCTCACACACATACACTCACTCTCTCACACACATACACTCTCTCTCAAACATATACTCTCTCTCTCTCACACTCTCTCTCTCTCACACACACTCTCTCTCTCTCACACACACACTCTCTCTCACACACACTCTCTCTCTCTCACACACACTCTCTCTCACACACACACACACTCTTTCTCACACACACACTCTTTCTCACACACACACTCTCACACGCACGCACTCTCTCTCGCACACACTCTCTCTCACACACACTCTCTCTCTCACACACACACTTTCTCACACACTCTCTCTCTCTCGCACACACACTCTCTCTCACACACACACACTCTCTCTCTCACACACACTCTCTCTCTCTCTCGCACACACTCTCTCTCTCACACACACACACTCTCTCTCACACACACACACACACACAATGATGGGCAAAATGTAGAGAAAGATTTGAGCTGTCTCTAACCCCGTGCTGTACCTGTCCTGGGTCTCTTTGATGTGCACAATGTGGAGGCAGCTTTTCCATTAATCTAGCACCATGCTGTATCTGTCATTGGATTATTTGATGAGGACAGTGTACAGGGAGCTTCACTCTGTATCTCACCCCGTGCTGTACCTGTCCTGGGAGTGTTTGATGGGGACAGTGTCGAGGGAGCTTCACTCTGTATCTAAACCCGTGCTGTACATGTCCTGGGAGTGTTTGATGAGGATAGTGTAGAGGGAGCTTTATCTGTATCTAACCCTGTGCTGTATATGTCCTGGGAGTGTTTGATGAGGACAGTGAAGTGGGAGCTTTACTCTAGATCGAACCACTTGCTGTATCTGTCCTGGGAGTGTTTGATGGGGACAGTGTAGACGGAGATTTACTCTGTATCTCACCCCGTGCTGTATCTGTTCCGGGAGTGTTTGATGGGGACAGTGTAGAGGGAGATTTACACTGTATCTAACCCCATGCTGTCCCTGTCCTGTGAGTGTTTGATGCAGACAGTGTCGAGGGACCTTTACTCTGTATTGAACCCCGTGCTGTATTTGTCCTGGGTGTGTTTAATGGGGACAGTGTCGAGGGAGCTATACTCTGTACCTAACCCTGTGCTGTACCTGTCCTGGGAGTGTTTGATGGGGACAGTGTAGAGGGAGCTTTACTCTGTATCTAACCCGGTGTTGTATCTGTCCTGGGTGTGTTGGATGGGGACAGTGTAGAGAGAGCTTTACTCTGTGTCTAAACCCGTGCTGTATCTGTCCTGGGTGTGTTGGATGGGGACAGTGTAGAGGGAGCTTTACTCTGTATCGAACTCTGTGCTGTGTCTGTCCTGGGAGTGTTTGATGGGAACAGTGTAGAGAGAGCTTTACTCTGTGTCGAACTCTGTGCTGTACCTGTACCTTTCCTGTGAGTGTTTGATGGGAACAGTGTCGAGGGAGCTTTAGTTTACATCTAATCCCGTGAATCAGTTACTGATAGACTGCAGAGGAAGATCAGGTCACACACATGCTCTCCTTACACACTCTCAGACACACACACATGCTCTCTCTGTCTCTCACACACACATACACTATCTCTTACGCACTCTCTCACTCACACACATGCTCTTTCTCTCTGTCACACACACTCTTTCTCTCTCTCTCACACACTTTCTCACACACATTCTCTCACACACACTTTCCCTCTCACACACACTTTCACGCTCACACACTCTCACCCATGCATTCTCTCTCACTGACACACTCTCACACACACGCACTCAGTTTCTCACACACACATACACTCACTCTCTCACACACATACACTCACTCTCTCACACACATACACACACTCTCACACACAGACACTCTCTCTCTCACACATACACTCTCTGTCACACACACACTCTCTCTCTCACACACACTCTCTCTCACACACACACTTTGTCTCACACACACTCTCTCTCGCACATATACACTCTCTCTCAAACATATACTCTCTCTCACGCACACACTCTCTCTCACGCACACACTCTCTCTCTCACACACACTCTCTCTCTCACACACACACTCTCTCACGCACACACTCTCTCTCACGCACACACTCTCTCTCTCACACACACACTCTCTCTCACACACACACTCTCTCTCACACACACTCTCTCTCTCACACACACTCTTGCTCACCCGCACACTCTTTCTCACACACACTCTCTCTCACGCACACACTCTCTCTCTCGCACACACTCTCTCTCTCGCACACACTCACTCTCTCACACACATTCTCTCTCACACACACACTTTCTCACACACTCTCTCTCTCTCGCACACATTCTCTCACACACACACACACTTTCTCACACACTCTCTCTCTCGCACACACTCTCTCACACACTCTCTCTCTCTCACACACTCTCTCTCTCTCTCACACACATTCTCTCTCTCACACACATTCTCTCTCTCACACACACACTTTCTCACACACTCTCTCTCTCGCATACACTCTCTCTCACACACACACACTCTCTCACACACACACACACACACACACACAAGATGGGCAAAATGTAGAGAAACATTTGAGCTGTATCTAACCCCGTGCTGTACCTGTCCTGGGACTGCTGATGGGGACAGTGTACAGTGAGCTTTACTCTGTATCTAACCCCGTGCTGTATCTGTCCTGGGTGTGTTGGATGGGGACAGTGTCGAGGGAGCTTTACTCTGTATCGAACTCTGTGCTGTGTCTGTCCTGGGAGTGTTTGATGGGAACAGTGTCGAGAGAGCTTTACTCTGTATCGAACTCTGTGCTGTACCTGTACCTTTCCTGGGAGTGTTTGATGGGAACAGTGTCGATGGAGCTTTACTTTGCATCTAATCCCGTGATTCAGTTACTGATAGACTGCAGAGGAAGATCAGGTCACACACACGCTCTCCTTACACACTCTCAGACACACACACACACATACACACACACACACACACACACATGCTCTCTCTGTCTCTCACACACACATACACTATCTCTTACGCACTCTCTCACTCACACACATGCTCTTTCTCTCTGTCACACACACACTTTCCCTCTCACACACATTCTCTCTCACACACATTCTCTCTCACACACATTCTCTCACACACACTTTCACGCTCACACACTCTCACCCATGCATTCTCTCTCACTGACACACTCTCACACACATGCACTCAGTCTCTCTCACACACACACAGATGCACTCACTCTCTCACACACATACACTCACACTCTCACACACATACACTCTCTCTCAAACATCTACTCTCTCTCTCTCACACTCTCTCTCTCTCACACACACTCTCTCTCTCTCACACACACACTCTCTCTCACACACACTCTCTCTCTCTCACACACACTCTCTCTCACACACACACTCACTCTTTCTCACACACACACTCTTTCTCACACACACACTCTCACACGCACGCACTCTCTCTCGCACACACTCTCTCTCACACACACTCTCTCTCTCACACACACACTTTCTCACACACTCTCTCTCTCTCGCACACACACTCTCTCTCACACACACACACTCTCTCTCTCACACACACTCTCTCTCTCTCTCGCACACACTCTCTCTCTCACACGCACACACTCTCTCTCACACACACACACACACACAATGATGGGCAAAATGTAGAGAAAGATTTGAGCTGTCTCTAACCCCGTGCTGTACCTGTCCTGGGTCTCTTTGATGTGCACAATGTGGAGGCAGCTTTTCCATTAATCTAGCACCATGCTGTATCTGTCATTGGATTATTTGATGAGGACAGTGTATAGGGAGCTTCACTCTGTATCTCACCCCGTGCTGTACCTGTCCTGGGAGTGTTTGATGGGGACAGTGTCGAGGGAGCTTCACTCTGTATCTAAACCCGTGCTGTACATGTCCTGGGAGTGTTTGATGGGGATAGTGTAGAGGGAGCTTTATCTGTATCTAACCCTGTGCTGTATATGTCCTGGGAGTGTTTGATGAGGACAGTGAAGTGGGAGCTTTACTCTATATCTAACCACTTGCTGTATCTGTCCTGGGAGTGTTTGATGGGGACAGTGTAGACGGAGATTTACTCTGTATGTCACCCCGTGCTGTATCTGTTCCGGGAGTGTTTGATGGGGACAGTGTCGAGGGAGATTTACACTGTATCTAACCCCATGCTGTCCCTGTCCTGTGAGTGTTTGATGCAGACAGTGTCGAGGGACCTTTACTCTGTATTGAACCCCGTGCTGTATTTGTCCTGGGTGTGTTTAATGGGGACAGTGTCGAGGGAGCTATACTCTGTACCTAACCCTGTGCTGTACCTGTCCTGGGAGTGTTTGATGGGGACAGTGTAATCCCATTTGTTATTATTTCCTCCAAAGTGTATAACCTCGCATTTCTCAACGTTATACTCCATTTGCCATATCCTCGCCCACTCACTCAGCCTGTCCAAATCTCTCTGCAGATCTTCTCCGTCCTCCACACGATTCACTTTTCCACTTATCTTTGTGTCGTCTGCAAACTTCGTTACCCTACACTCCGTCCCCTCCTCCAGATCATCTATATAAATGGTAAACAGTTGCGGCCCGAGTACCGATCCCTGCGGCACGCCACTAGTTACCTTCCTCCAACCGGAAAAACACCCATTTATTCCGACTCTTTGCTTCCTGTCGGATAGCCAGTCCCCAATCCACTTTAACACACTACCCCCAACTCCGTGTGCCCTAATCTTCTTCAGCAGCCTTTTATGGGGCACCTTATCAAACGCCTTTTGGAAATCCAAAAACACCGCATCCACCGGTTCTCCTCCATCAACCGCCCTCGTCACATCTTCATAAAAATCCAACATGTTCGTCAAGCACGACTTTCCCCTCATGAATCCATGCTGCGTCTGATTGATCGAACCATTTCTATCCAGATGCCCTGCTATCTCCTCTTTAATAATGGATTCCAGCATTTTCCCTACTACAGACGTTAAGCTGACCGGCCTATAGTTACCCGCCTTTTGTCTCCTTCCTTTTTTAAACAGCGGCGTAACATTAGCCGTTTTCCAATCAACCGGCACTACCCCAGAATGCAACGAGTTTTGATAAATAATCACTAACGCATCCACTATTACCTCTGACATTTCTTTCAATACCCTGGGATGCATTCCATCCGGACCCGGGGACTTGTCCACCTTCAGTCCCATTAGTCTACCCAGCACTGCCTCTCTGGTAACATTAATCGTATTAAGTATTTCTCCTGCTGCCAACCCTCTATCGTTAATATTTGGCAAACTATTTGTGTCCTCCACCGTGAAGACCGACACAAAAAACGTGTTTAAAGACTCAGCCATATCCTCATTTCCCACTATTAACTCCCCCCTCTCGTCCTCCAAGGGTCCAACATTCACTCTAGCCACTCTATTCCTTTTTATATATTTATAAAAACTTTTACTATCATTTTTGATATTAATTGCTAGCCTAGCTTCATAGTCTATCCTTCCTGTCTTTATCGCTTTCTTAGTCTCTCTTTGTTGTTTCCTAAATTTTTACTCTATATCTAACCACGTGCTGTATCTGTCGTGGGAGTGTTTGATGGGGACAGTGTCGAGGGAGCTTTACTCTGTATCAACTCCCATGCTGTACCTGTCCTGTGAGTGTTTGATGGGGACAGTGTCGAGGGAGCTTTACTCTATATCTAACCACGTGCTGTATCTGTCCTTGGTTTGTTTGATGGGGACAATGTAGAGGGAGCTTTACTCTGTATCTAACCCCGTGCTGTACCTGTCCTGGGAGTGTTTGATGGGGACAGTGTATAGGGAGCTTCACTCTGTATCTAAACCCTTGCTGTACCTGTCCTGGGAGTGTTTGATGGGGACAGTGTATAGGGAGCTTCACTCTGTATCTAAACCCTTGCTGTACCTGTCCTGGGAGTGTTTGATGGGGACAGTGTAGAGGGAGCTTCACTCTGTATCTAATCCCGTGCTGTACCTGTCCTGGGAGTGTTTGATGGGGACAGTGTAGAGGGAGCTTTACTCTGTATCTAACCCCGTGCTGTACCTGTCCTGGGAGTGTTTGATGGGGACAGTGTCGAGGGAGCTTCACTCTGTATCTAAACCCGTGCTGTACCTGTCCTGGGAGTGTTTGATGGGGACAGTATAGAGGGAGCTTTACTCTGTATCTAACCCCGTGCTGTACCTGTACCTTTCCTCGGAGTGTTGGATGGGAACAGTGTCGAGGGAGCTTTACTTTGCATCTAATCCCGTGATTCAGTTACTGATAGACTGTCGAGGAAGATCAGGTCACACACATGCTCTCCTTACACACTCTCAGACACACACACACACACATGCTCTCTCTGTCTCTCACACACACATACACTATCTCTTACGCACTCTCTCTCTCACACACATGCTCTTTCTCTCTCTCACACACACTTTCTCTCTCACACACATTCTCTCTCACACACATTCTCTCACACACACTTTCACGCTCACACACTCTCACGCATGCATTCTCTCTCATTGTCACACTCTCGCACACATGCACTCAGTCTCTCACACACACACACACTCACTCTCTCACACACATACACTCACTCTCTCACACACATACGCTCTCTCTCTCACACATACACTCTCTCTCTCACACATAGACTCTCTCTCAAGCATATACTCTCTCCCACACACACACTCTCTCTCACGCACACACTCTCTCTCACACACACACTCTCTCTCTCACACACACACTCTCTCTCTCTCACACACACACACTCTCTCTCACGCACACGCTCTCTCTCACGCCCACGCTCTCTCTTGCGCACACTCTCTCTCTCGCACACACTCTCTCTCTCGCACACACTCTCTCTCTCACACACACTCTCTCTCTCACACACACACTCTCTCTCTCTCACACACACACACACTCTCTCTCGCACACACACTCTCTCTCTCTCACACACTCTCTCTCTCTCACACACACTCTCTCTCTCTCACACACACACACTCTGCATTGCTCCCTTTCCCTATCTCTCTGTTACTCTGCATCGCTCCATCTCAATCTCTTCCTCTCTCTCTCTCCCTCTCCCTCTCTATCCCTCTCATCCACCATGTTGTTTATCGTTAAGGGGTCTAATCACGGAGAATTCAAACACTCTTTCTGTTTCTGTCTTGGCAGAATTAGCAACATTAGTGGATATTTCAAGACTGGATTCACACAATACAGACAGAAGGCTGGTGAGCTCAGTACATGTGGTAGCTGAATGTTACAATAAGATAGAATCTGTATTCAGACAACTGTCACCTCACAGGGTCCAAACTTCACCGTGTTAATTTGATTTGATTTGATTGATTTGTATTGGGATGCAGTGAGAAGTATTGTTTCTTGTGCGCTATACAGACAAAACATTCTGTACATAGAGTGCACAGGGGAGAAGGAGAGGAAAGGGTGCAGAATATAGTGTTGCGGTTACTGATAGGGTGGAGAGAAAGATCAGCTCTCACACACACACACACTCTCTCACACACACACTCTCTCTTACACACTCTTAGACACACACAAAATCTCTCAGACACACGCTCTCTCTCACACACACACTCTCTCACACTCTCAGACACACACACACTCTCTCTCACACACACACTCACTCTCTCTCAGACGCACTCTGTCTCCATCACACGTTGTCTCTCTTTCTCACACTCTCTCGCACACAATCTCTCTCACATACACACATGCTCCCTCTGTCTCTCACACACATACACTATCTCTTACGCACTCTCTCACTCACACACATGCTCTTTCTCTCTGTCACACACACTTTCTCTCTCACACATTCTCTCACACACACTTTCACGCTCACACACTCTCACTCTCTCTCTCACACACATACACTCACTCTCTCACACACATACACTCTCTCTCTCACACACATACACTCACTCTCTCACACACATGCACTCAGTCTCTCTCACACACATACACTCTCTCTCACACACATACACTCTCTCTCTCACACATACACTCTCTCTCTCGAACATATACTCTCTCTCACACACACACTCTCTCTCACACACACACTCTCTCTCGCACACACTCTCTCTCTCACACACTCTCTCTCTCTCACACACACACTGTCTCTCACGCAGTCGCTCTCTCTCTCGCACACACTCTCTCTCTCGCACACACTCTCTCTCTCGCACACACTCTCTCTCTCACACACACACTCTCACACACACACACACACACACACACACACACACACACACTCTCACACACACACAGTCGCTCTCTCACACACACTCTCTCTCTCTCACACACACGGTCTCTCTCTCTCACACACACGGTCTCTCTCTCTCACACACACTCTATGTCTTTCACACACTCTCTCTCACACACACACTCTCTCACACACACACTCTCTCTCACACACACACACTTTCGCACACACTCTCTCGCACACAATCTCTCACACACACACACTCTCTCTCACACACACATACACTTTCGCACACACTCTCGCACACAATCTCTCCCACACACACACACACACTCTCTCTCTCTCACACACAATCTCTCTCACACACACACACACACTCTCTCTCTCACACACACACACACACACACACAATGATGGGGCAAAATGTAGAGGAAGATTTGAGCTGTATCTAACCCCGTGCTGTACCTGTCCTGGGTCTGTTTGATGTGCACAATGTGGAGGTAGCCTTTCCTTTAATCTAGCACCATGCTGTATCTGTCATTGGATTATTTGATAGTGACAGTGTATCGGGAGCTTCACTCTGTATCTAAACCCTTGCTGTACGTGTCCTGGGAGTGTTTGATGGGGGACAGTGTAGAGGGAGCTTTACTCTGTATCTAATCCCGTGCTGTACCTGTCCTGGGAGTGTTTGATGGGGACAGTGTCGAGGGAGCTTCACTCTGTATCTAAACCCGTGCTGTACCTGTCCTGGGAGTGTTTGATGGGGACAGTATAGAGGGAGCTTTACTCTGTATCTAACCCCGTGCTGTACCTGTCCTGGGAGTGTTTGATGGGGACAGTGTAGAGGGAGATTTACTCTGTATCTAACCCTGTGCTGTACCTGTCCTGGGAGTGTTTGATGGGGACAGTGTATAGGGAGCTTCACTCTGTATCTAAACCCTAGCTGTACCTGTCCTCGGTGTGTTTGATGGGGACAGTGTCGAGGGAGCTTTACTCTGTATCTAATCCCGTGCTGTACCTGTCCTGGGAGTGTTTGATGGGGACAGTGTCGAGGGAGCTTCACTCTGTATCTAAACCCGTGCTGTACCTGTCCTGGGAGTGTTTGATGGGGACAGTATAGAGGGAGCTTTACTCTGTATCTAACCCCGTGCTGTACCTGTCCTGGGAGTGTTTGATGGGGACAGTGTAGAGGGAGATTTACTCTATCTAACCCCGTGCTGTACCTGTCCTGGGACTGTTTGATAGTGACAGTGTATAGGGAGCTTCATTCTGGATCTAAACCCTTTCTGTACCTGTCCTCGGTGTGTTTGATGGGGACAGTGTAGAGGGAGCTTCACTCTGTATCTAAACCCGTGCTGTACCTGTCCTGGGAGTGTTTGATGGGGACAGTATAGAGGGAGCTTTACTCTGTAACTAACCCCGTGCTGTACCTGTCCTGGGAGTGTTTGATGGGGACAGTGTAGAGGGAGCTTCACTCTGTATCTAAACACGTGCTGTACCTGTCCTGGGTGTGTTTGATGGCGGACAGTGTAGAGGGAGCTTTACTCTGTATCTATCCCCGTGCTGTATCTCTCCTGGAAGTGTTTTATGGGGACAGTGTAGAGAGAGCTTTGCTCTGTATGTTACCCTGTGCTGTCCCTGTCCTGCGAGTGTTTGATGGAGACAGTGTAGGGGGACCTTTACTCTGTATTGAATCCCGTGCTGTATTTGTCCATGGAGTGTTTAATGGGGACAGTGTCGAGGGAGCTATACTCTGTACCTAACCCTGTGCTGTACCTGTCCTGGGAGTGTTTGATGGGGACAGGACTTGGGGGACATTGGATTTTAGACAATGTTTCGGGTTTTAGACTTTTCGGAGTGAAATTCAGGAACACTTTGCCACACCAGGTGTGATATTAGTTTGGAACTACCTTCTATAATTCACAGTTGATGCTCAGTCACTTATTAATGTTCAAACCTGAAGTTGATAGATGGTATTTTACACACAGGAGAAGCAATTTAAAATCAATGGGTCAATGTTAAAATACTTGCAGGAACAGAGAGACCTGGGCTTTCAGTTCATTTTTACATCTTAAAGATTCAACCTGGGGCTCAGAATCTGTCAGTTGAATCTACTTTTCCTGTCCCGAAAACGTGTCAACAATTGTGTTGGGGAATGTGACAAAAGGTGACATTCCTGCATCCTGCACAGTGGGGTTGGGAGGTTGTTTGAAAGGAGATTCAGAAAGTGTCAATTAGATTGTGTCTCTTTGCAGAAGTTGAGTATTTCACAGGAGACGCCTTGAGATAAAGGAAAGTTTTACCAATGTCTGCGTAACTTTCAAAGTCTCCAGACGCATGAAGGGGGCAGAGATTTTGTAATATTCAGAGCAGGAGATGCCAGACAATCACAGAATTGAAGATGTGAGGCCATCTCTTGTTTCTGAATGTCAATCTGTAGCTTTTAAACTTTAGTCCTGGGCTAATCATTCCAAGTTTGCAAACCCACACTTTGCAGTTGTTAATTTTGAGTTGTAAATTTTCTGAAATTGATTCTGTAATAAAAATCCCTGCAGGATGCAATGATTCCCATTCTGTCTGCTGCTGCAAAGCCCCAGTTTGTGTCTCAGTTTCACTCTTTATCAACCATTTAAGATCCAAGAGCCATAGAATTCCTACACTGCAGAATGAGGCCATTCAGCCGAACAAGCCTGCCCCGACAATAATCCCACCCAGGCCCGAATCCCCCTGACACTAAGGGGCAATTTAGCAAACGTGCAAACTCCACACAGACAGTCACTCGAGGCGGGGAATCGAACCCAGATCCCTGGCGCTGTGAGTCAGCAGTGCTAACCACTGTGCCACCGTGTCGCCCGGTGATGAGACAGAACATTTGCCAAAGTGCACAGAAATAGGCAGCATTGTCAGCATTTTAGCTGGAAGCTTCAAATGACAAAGGGATCTTAATAGTAGAGTCACAGAATCCCTGCAGTGCAGAAGGAGACCATTCAGCCCATCGAGTCTGTACTGACTCTCTGGCACAGTATCTTACCAAGGCCCTTGACCCAGCCCTATCCCCGTAACCCCACACATTTACCTTAATCCACCGAACCAACACAGCTTTGGACAGGAATCGGCAATTTACTGTGTCCAATCCACAAATTTGGAAAATACTGGGATGGATTGAGAAATGGTTTCCGGGCAGAAAACAGAGCTCAGATACAAATGGGCCCTTTGGCCCAACTTTTCCCTGCCACCCAGTTTTTAACCATTAAGCTCGTATCAAATGCCTTGCGTTTGGCCCAAATCCCTCCATACCAATCTTACCAGAATAACTGTCGAAATGCTTTTTAAAATATAAAATTGTGTCCGCTTCTACTACGACCTCTGGCAGCTTGTTCCAATCCCTCACCACCCTATGTGTGAAAAGAATTGCCCTCTGGACCCTCTCCCCTCTCACCTTAAACCTATGTCTTCTAGTTTTAGACTCCCCTCCCTTTTGGAAAAGATGTTGACGAGCTTATCAAAGAACAAAGAGAATTACAGCACAGGAACAGGCCCTTCGGCCCTCCAAGCCTGTACCAACCATGCTGCCCGACTGAACTAAAACCCCCTACCCTTCCGGGGACCATATCCCTCTATTCCCATCCTATTCATGTATTTGTCCAGACGTTCCGTAAAACTCACTATCGTATCTGCTTCCACTCCCTCCCCCGGCAGCGAGTTCCAGGCACCCACCACCCTCTGTGTAAAAAAACTTGCCTTGTACATCTCCTTTAAACCTTGCCCCTCACACCTTAAACCTATGCCCCCGAGATTTTGAATCTTCCACCCTGGTAAAAAGCTTCTGACTATCCACTCTGTCCATGCCCCTCATAATCTTGTAGAATTCTATCAGGTCATCCCTCAACCTCCGTCGTTCCAGTGAGAACAAACCAAGTTTCTCCAATCTCTCCTCAGAGCTAATGCCCTCCATCCTAGGAAACATCCTGGTAAATCTTTTCTGAACCCTCTCCAAAGCCTCCACATCTTTCTGGTAGTGTGTCGATCAGAATTGAACACTATATTCCAAGTGCGGCCTAACTAAGGTTCGATAAAGCTGCTGTATCCATGCCCTCATTATTTTAGAGACCTCTATAAGAACACCACTAAGCCAACTCAAGGGAAAAAAGTCCCAGAGTATCCAGCCTCTCATTATAACTCAAACCATCAGGACCCCATAGCATCCCAGTCATTCTTTTCTGCACACTTTCTAGCTTAATAATCTCCTTTCTATAAGGGTGACCAGAACAATACACAGCATTCCAAGTGTGGTCTTACCAATGTCTTGTACAACTTCAACAAGACGTACCAACTCCTGTATTCCATGTTCTGACCAATGAAACCAAGCATGTGGAATGCCTTCTTCACCACTCTATCCACCTGTGACTCCACTTTCAAGGAGCTATCAATCTGTACCCCGAGATCCCTTTGTTCTGTAACTCTCACCAACACCCTACCATTAACTGAGTAAGTCCTGTGTTGGTTCGATCCACCAAAATGTATCACCTTGCATTTATCTAAATTAAACTCCATCTGCCATTCAACAGCCCACTGGCCCAATTGATCAAGATCCCATTGCAACCCTAGATAACCTTCTTCACTGTCCACTATGCCACAAATCTTGGTGTCAACTGCAAACTTACAAACCATGCCTCCTAAATTCTCATCCAAATCATTAATATAAATGACCAATAACAGTGGACCCAGCACCGATCCCTGAGGCACCCCGTTGGTCACAGGCCTCCAGTTTGACCAAAAAAACAACCCTCTCCAACCACCCTCTGTCTTCTGTCATCAAGCCAATTTTATATCCATTTGGCTACCTCACCCTGGATCCCGTGAGATTTAACCAAATCCTGTCTGCTTTTGTTTTTAAATGTTTACTTGTTTAAACACTGAAACCTCTTGCCCTTGTTGGGAATATCAGTGCGGTTTGAGAAAAGCAAACACTGATCCCACACTCAACACCCCCCAACACAGGACTGAGCAGAGAGTGTGAAATGTGACTGGTGTGAGTGTGGATTGTCTTTTAAAAGTGGGTAAGAAACACTCCTCCATTTTCAAATCTTTACCTTGCTTATGTAGCGTCTTGGACTCCCCTGACACTCACTACCCATCTGAATTAATCTCGATTCCTCACTGTCTAACTGTTACTCTCTGCATTGCTCCCTCTCCCTATCTCTCTGTTACTCTGCATCGCTCCATCTCTCTCTCTCTCTTCCTCTCTCTCTCATCCACCATGTTGTTTATCATTAAGGGGTCTAATCACGGAGAATTCAAACACTCTTTCTGTTTCTGTCTTGGCAGAATTAGCAACATTAGTGGATATTTCAAGACTGGATTCACACAATACAGACAGAAGGCTGGTGAGCTCAGTACACGTGGTACCTGAATGTTACAATAAGATAGAATCTGTATTCAGACAACTGTCACCCCACTGGGTCCAAACTTCACCGTGTTAATTTGATTTGATTTGATTGATTTGTATTGGGATGCAGTGAGAAGTATTGTTTCTTGTGCGCTATCCAGACAAAACATTCCGTACATAGAGTGCACAGGGGAGAAGGAGAGGAAAGGGTGCAGAATATAGTGTTGCGGTTACCGATAGGGTGTAGAAAAAGATCAGCTCACACACACACACTCTCTCTTACACACTCTTAGACACACACATAATCTCACACGCACACACGCTCTCTCTCTCTCACACACACACTCTCTCACACTCTCAGACACACACATACTATCTCACACACACACACACACTCTCTCACACACACACGCTCTCTCTCTCTCACACACACTCTCTCACACACACACACGCTCTCTCTCTCTCTCACACACACTCTCTCACACACACTCTCTCTCACACACACACGCTCTCTCTCTCTCACACACACTCTCTCACACACACACACACTCTCTCACATACACACGCTCTCTCTCTCACACACACACTCTCTCACACTCTCAGACACACACATACTATCTCACTCTCACACACACACGCTCTCTCTCTCTCGCACACACACTCTCTCACACTCTCAGACACACACATACTATCTCACACACACACTCTCTCTCTCTCACACACACACGCTCTCTCTCTCTCACACACACACTCTCTCACACTCTCAGACACACATACACTCTCTCTCACACACACACTCACTCTCTCAGATGCACTCTGTCTCCATCACACATTGTCTCTCTTTCTCACACTCTCCCTCTCACACACACACACAAACTCATATTCTCTCTCTCACACACACATTCTCTCTCACACACACAATGTAGAGGGAGATATACGCTGTATCTCACCCGATGCTGTACCTGTCCTGGGTGTGTTTGATGTGTAGGCAGCTTTTCCCTGCATCTATCCCCATGCTGTATCTGTCATTGGAATATTTGATTGTCATGATGTGGAGATTTGATAGTTATTTGATAGTGACAGTGTAGAGGGAGCTTTATCTGTATCTAACCCCGTGCTGTACCTGTCCTGGAAGTGTTTCATGGGGACAGTGACGAGGGAGCTTTACTCTGTATCTAACCCCGTGCTGTACCTGTCCTGGGTGTGTTTGATGGGAACAGTGCAGAGGGAGCTTTACTCTGTATCTAACCCTGTGCTGTACCTGTCCTGGAAGTGTTTCATGGGGACAGTGACGAGGGAGCTTTACTCTGTATCTAACCCCGTGCTGTACCTGTCCTGGGAGTGTTGGATGGGGACAGTGTAGAGAGAGCTTTACTCTGTATCGAACTCTGTGCTGTACCTGTACCTTTCCTGGGAGTGTTTGATGGGAACAGTGTCGAGGGAGCTTTACTTTGCATCTAATCCCATGATTCAGTTACTGATAGACTGTAGAGGAAGATCAGGTCACACACACACTCTCCTTCCACACTCTCAGACACACACACACACACACACACACACTCAAACACACACACATGCTATCTCTGTCTCTCACACACACATACACTATCTCTTACGCACTCTCTCACACACACACATGCTCTTTCTCTCTGTCACACACACTCTTTCTCTCTCTCTCACACACTTTCTCTCTCACACACATTCTCTCACACACACTTTCACCCATGCATTCTCTCTTACTGACACACTCTCACACACATGCACTCAGTCTCTCACACACACATACACTCAGTCTCTCACACACACACAGATACACTCACTCTCTCGCACACACACACTCTCACACACACAATCACTCACACACACACTCTCTCTCTCGCACACACTCTCTCTCACACACTCTCTCTCTCTCACACACACATTCTCTTTCTCACACACACACTCTTTCTCACACACACTCTCTCACACGCACACACTCTCTCTCGCACACACTCTCTCTCGCACACACTCTCTCACACACACACACACACACTTTCTCACACACTCTCTCTCTCTCGCACACACACTCTCTCTCACACACACAAACTCTCTCTCTCTCACACACACACACACACAATGATGGGCAAAATGTAGAGGAAGATTTGAGCTGTATCTAACCCCGTGCTGTACCTGTCCTGGGTCTGTTTGATGTGCACAATGTGGAGGCAGCTTTTCCATTAATCTCGCACCATGCTGTATCTGTCATTGGATTATTTGATGGGGACAGTGTAGAGGGAGCTTCACTCTGTATCTCACCCCGTGCTGTACCTGTCCTGGGAGTGTTTGATGGGGACAGTGTCGAGGGAGCTTCAGTCTGTATCTAAACCCGTGCTGTACATGTCCTGGGAGTGTTTGATGGGGGTTGTGTAGAGGGAGCTTTACTCTGTATCTAACCCCGTGCTGTCCCTGTCCTGGGAGTGTTTGATGGGGACAGTGTAGAGGGAGCTTTACTCTGTATCTAACCCCGTGCTGTACCTGTCCTGGGAGTGTTTGATGGGGACAGTGTAGAGGGAGCTTTACTCTGTATCTAACCCCGTGCTGTCCCTGTCCTGGGAGTGTTTGATGGGGACAGTGTAGAGGGAGATTTTCTCTGTATCTAACCCCGTGCTGTACCTGTCCTGGGAGTGTTTGATGGGGATAGTGTCGAGGGAGCTTCACTCTGCATCTAACCCTGTGCTGTACATGTCCTGGGAGTGTTTGATGAGGACAGTGAAGTGGGAGCTTTACTCTATATCTAACCACTAGCTGTACCTGTGCTGGGAGCGTTTGATGGGGACAGTGGAGACGGAGATTTATTCTGTATCTCACCCCGTGCTGTATCTGTTAGAACATAAGAACATAAGAAATAGGAGCAGGAGTAGGCCATCTAGCCCCTCGAGCCTGCCCCGCCATTCAATAAGATCATGGCTGATCTGACGTGGATCAGTACCACTTACCCGCCTGATCCCCATAACCCTTAATTCCCTTACCGATCAGGAATCCATCCATCCGCGCTTTAAACATATTCAGCGAGGTAGCCTCCACCACCTCAGTGGGCAGAGAATTCCAGAGATTCACCACCCTCTGGGAGAAGAGGTTCCTCCTCAACTCTGTCTTAAACCGACCCCCCTTTATTTTGAGGCTGTGTCCTCTAGTTTTAACTTCCTTACTAAGTGGAAAGAATCTCTCCGCCTCCACCCTATCCAGCCCCCGCATTATCTTATAATATCTGTTCCGGGAGTGTTTGATGGGGACAGTGTAGAGGGAGATTTACACTGTATCTAACCCCATGCTGTAGCTGTCCTGGGAGTGTTTGATGGGGACAGTGTCAAGGGAGCTTTACTCTATATCGAACCACTTGCTGTACCTGTCCTGGGAGTGTTTCATGGGAACAGTGAAGAGGGAGCTTTACTCTGTATCTAACCCCGTGCTGTACCTGTCCTTGGTTTGTCTGATGGGGATATTGTAGAGGGAGCTTTACTCCATATCTAACCCCCTGCTGTATCTGTTCTTGGAGTGTTTGATGGGGATAGTGCAGAGGGAGCTTTACTTTGTATCTAACCCATGCTGTGCCTGTCCTGGGAGTGTTTGATGGGGACAGTATCGAGGGAACTTTACTCTGTATCTAACCCCGTGCTGTACCTGTCTTGGGAGTCTTTGATGGGGACAGTGTCGAGGGAGCTTTACTCTGTATCTAAACCCGTGCTGTACCTGTCCTGGGAGTGTTTGATGGGGACAGTGTAGAGAGAGCTTTACTCTGTATCTAAACCCGTGCTGTACCTGTCCTGGGAGTGTTTGATGGGGACAGTGTCGAGCGAGCTTCACTCTGTATCTAAACCCGTGCTGTCCCTGTCCTGGGAGTGTTTGATGAGGACAGTGTAGAGGGAGCTTTACTCTGTATCTAACCCTGTGCTGTACCTGTCCTGGGAGTGTTTGATGGGGACAGTGTAGAGGGAGCTTTACTCTGTATCTAACCCCGTGTTGTACCTGTCCTGGGAGTGTTTGATGGGGACAGTCTCGAGGGAGCTTTACTCTGTATCTTACCCCGTGCTGTACCTGTCCTGGGAGTGTTTGATGGGGACAGTGTCGAGCGAGCTTCACTCTGTATCTAAACCCGTGCTGTCCCTGTCCTGGGAGTGTTTGATGGGGACAGTGTAGAGGGAGCTTTACTCTGTATCTAACCCCGTGCTGTACCTGTCCTGGGAGTGTTTGATGGGGACAGTGTAGAGGGAGCTTTACTCTGTATCTAACCCCGTGCTGTACCTGTCCTGGGAGTGTTTGATGGGGGACAGTGGAGAGGGAGCTTTACTCTGTATCTAACCCCGTGCTGTACCTGTCCTGGGAGTGCTTGATGGGGGACAGTGTAGAGGGAGCTTTACTCTGTATCTAACCCCGTGCTGTACCTGTCCTGGGAGTGTTTGATGGGGACAGTGTAGAGGGAGCTTTATTCTGTATCTAACCCTGTGCTGTACCTGTCCTGGGAGTGTTTGATGGGGACAGTCTCGAGGGAGCTTTACTCTGTATCTAAACCCGTGCTGTACCTGTCCTGGGCGAGTTTGTTGGGGACAGTGCAGAGGGAGCTTTACTCTGTATCTAACCCCGTGCTGTATCTGTCCTTGGTTTGTTTGATGGGGACAGTGTAGAGGGAGCTTTACTCTATATCTAACCCCGTGCTGTATCTGTTCTGGGACGGTTTGATGGGGACAGTGTACAGTGAGCTTTAATCTGTATCTAACCCCGTGCTGTAACTGTCCTGGGAGTGTTTGATGGGGACAGTGTAGTGGGAGCTTTACGCTGTATCTAACCCCGTGCTGTATCTGTCCTGGGTGTGTTGGATGGGGACAGTGGAGAGAGAGCTTTACTCTGTATCTAACCCCGTGCTGTATCTGTCCTTGGTTGGTCTGATGGGGATATTGTAGAGGGAGCTTTACTTTGTATCTAACCCATGCTGTGCCTGTCCTGGGAGTGTTTGATGGGGCAGTATCGAGGGAACTTTACTCTGTATCTAACCCCGTGCTGTACCTGTCCTTGGTTTGTCTGATGGGGATATTGTCGAGGGAGCTTTACTCCATATCTAACCCCCTGCTGTATCTGTTCTTGGAGTGTTTGATGGGGATAGTGCAGAGGGAGCTTTACTCTGTATCTAACCCATGCTGTCCCTGTCCTGGGAGTGTTTGATGGGAACAGTGTAGAGAGAGCTTTACTCTGTATCTAAACCCGTGCTGTACCTGTCCTGGGAGTGTTTGATGGGGACAGTGTCGAGCGAGCTTCACTCTGTATCTAAACCCGTGCTGTCCCTGTCCTGGGAGTGTTTGATGAGGACAGTGTAGAGGGAGCTTTACTCTGTATCTAACCCTGTGCTGTACCTGTCCTGGGAGTGTTTGATGGGGACAGTGTAGAGGGAGCTTTACTCTGTATCTCACCCCGTGTTGTACCTGTCCTGGGAGTGTTTGATGGGGACAGTCTCGAGGGAGCTTTACTCTGTATCTTACCCCGTGCTGTACCTGTCCTGGGAGTGTTTGATGGGGACAGTATCGAGCGAGCTTCACTCTGTATCTAATCCCGTGCTGTCCCTGTCCTGGGAGTGTTTGATGGGGACAGTGGAGAGGGAGCTTTACTCTGTATCTAACCCCGTGCTGTACCTGTCCTGGGAGTGTTTGATGGGGACAGTGTAGAGGGAGCTTTACTCTGTATCTAACCCCGTGCTGTTTCTGTCCTGGGAGTGTTTGATGGGGACAGTGTAGAGGGAGCTTTACTCTGTATCTAACCCCGTGCTGTACCTGTCCTGGGAGTGTTTGATGGGGGACAGTGTAGAGGGAGCTTTACTCTGTATCTAACCCCGTGCTGTACCTGTCCTGGGAGTGTTTGATGGGGACAGTGTAGAGGGAGCTTTACTCTGTATCTAACCCCGTGCTGTACCTGTCCTGGGAGTGTTTGATGGGGGACAGTGTAGAGGGAGCTTTACTCTGTATCTAACCCTGTGCTGTACCTGTCCTGGGAGTGTTTGATGGGGACAGTCTCGAGGGAGCTTTACTCTGTATCTAAACCCGTGCTGTACCTGTCCTGGGCGAGTTTGTTGGGGAAAGTGCAGAGGGAACTTTACTCTGTATCTAACCCCGTGCTGTATCTGTTCTGGGACGGTTTGATGGGGACAGTGTACAGTGAGCTTTAATCTGTATCAAACCCCGTGCTGTAACTGTCCTGGGAGTGTTTGATGGGGACAGTGTAGTGGGAGCTTTCCGCTGTATCTAACCCCGTGCTGTATCTGTCCTGGGTGTGTTGGATGGGGACAGTGGAGAGAGAGCTTTACTCTGTATCGAACTCTGTGCTGTACCTGTACCTTTCCTGGGTGTGTTTGATGGGAACAGTGTCAAGGGAGCTTTACTTTGCATCTATTCCCGTGATTCAGTTACTGATAGACTGCCGAGGAAGATCAGGTCACACACACGCTCTCCTTACACACTCTCAGACACACACACACACACATACACACACGCTCTCTCTGCCTCTCACACACACACATACACTATCTCTTACGCACTCTCTCACTCACACACATGCTCTTTCTCTCTGTCACACACACTTTCTCTCTCTCACACACTTTCTCTCTCACACACACTTTCTCTCTCACACATTCTCTCACACACACTTTCACGCTCACACACTCTCACCCATGCATTCTCTCTCACTGACACACTCTCACACACATGCACTCAGTCTCTCACACACACACACAGATACACTCTCTCTCACACACACATACACTCACTCTCTCACACACATACACTCTCTCTCTCACACACATACACTCTCTCTCACGCACACACTCTCTCTCACGCACTCTCTCTCTCTCTCACACACACACTCTCTCTCTCACGCACACACTCTCTCTCACACACACACACTCTCTCTCACGCACACGGTCTCTCTCTCGCACACGCTCTCTCTTTCGCACACGCTCTCTCTCTCGCACACGCTCTCTCTCTCGCACACGCTCTCTCTCTCTCGCACACGCTCTCTCTCTCTCGCACACACTCTCTCTCGCACACGCTCTCTCTCTCTCGCACACACACTCTCTCTCGCACACACTCTCTCTCTCACACACTCTCTCTCTCGCACACACTCTCTCTCTCTCACACACTCTCTCTCACGCACACGCTCTCTCTCTCGCACACGCTCTCTCTCTCGTACACACTCTCTCTCTCACACACACTCTCTCTCTCACACACACACTCTCTCTCGCACTCTCTCTCTCGCACACACTCTCTCTCTCGCACTCTCTCGAACACACTCTCTCTCGTACACACTCTCTCTCTCGCACACTCTCTCTCACACACACACACACTTTCTCTCTCACACACATTCTCTCACACACACTTTCACGCTCACACACTCTCACCCATGCACTCTCTCTCACTGTCACACTCTCACACACATGCACTCAGTCTCTCACACACACATACACTCACTCTCTCACACACATTCACTCTCTCTCACACACATACACTCTCTCTCTCACACACATGCACTCAGTCTCTCTCACACACATACACTCTCTCTCACACACATACACTCTCTCTCTCACACATACACTCTCTCTCTCGAACATATACTCTCTCTCACACACACACTCTCTCTCACACACACACTCTCTCTCGCACACACTCTCTCTCTCACACACTCTCTCTCTCTCACACACACACTGTCTCTCACGCAGTCGCTCTCTCTCTCGCACACACTCTCTCTCTCGCACACACTCTCTCTCTCGCACACACTCTCTCTCTCACACACACACTCTCACACACACACACACACACACACACACACACACTCTCACACACACACAGTCGCTCTCTCACACACACTCTCTCTCTCTCACACACACGGTCTCTCTCTCTCACACACACGGTCTCTCTCTCTCACACACACTCTATGTCTTTCACACACTCTCTCTCACACACACACTCTCTCACACACACACTCTCTCTCACACACACACACTTTCGCACACACTCTCTCGCACACAATCTCTCACACACACACACTCTCTCTCACACACACATACACTTTCGCACACACTCTCGCACACAATCTCTCCCACACACACACACACACTCTCTCTCTCTCACACACAATCTCTCTCACACACACACACACACTCTCTCTCTCACACACACACACACACACACACAATGATGGGGCAAAATGTAGAGGAAGATTTGAGCTGTATCTAACCCCGTGCTGTACCTGTCCTGGGTCTGTTTGATGTGCACAATGTGGAGGTAGCCTTTCCTTTAATCTAGCACCATGCTGTATCTGTCATTGGATTATTTGATAGTGACAGTGTATCGGGAGCTTCACTCTGTATCTAAACCCTTGCTGTACGTGTCCTGGGAGTGTTTGATGGGGGACAGTGTAGAGGGAGCTTTACTCTGTATCTAATCCCGTGCTGTACCTGTCCTGGGAGTGTTTGATGGGGACAGTGTCGAGGGAGCTTCACTCTGTATCTAAACCCGTGCTGTACCTGTCCTGGGAGTGTTTGATGGGGACAGTATAGAGGGAGCTTTACTCTGTATCTAACCCCGTGCTGTACCTGTCCTGGGAGTGTTTGATGGGGACAGTGTAGAGGGAGATTTACTCTGTATCTAACCCTGTGCTGTACCTGTCCTGGGAGTGTTTGATGGGGACAGTGTATAGGGAGCTTCACTCTGTATCTAAACCCTAGCTGTACCTGTCCTCGGTGTGTTTGATGGGGACAGTGTCGAGGGAGCTTTACTCTGTATCTAATCCCGTGCTGTACCTGTCCTGGGAGTGTTTGATGGGGACAGTGTCGAGGGAGCTTCACTCTGTATCTAAACCCGTGCTGTACCTGTCCTGGGAGTGTTTGATGGGGACAGTATAGAGGGAGCTTTACTCTGTATCTAACCCCGTGCTGTACCTGTCCTGGGAGTGTTTGATGGGGACAGTGTAGAGGGAGATTTACTCTATCTAACCCCGTGCTGTACCTGTCCTGGGACTGTTTGATAGTGACAGTGTATAGGGAGCTTCATTCTGGATCTAAACCCTTTCTGTACCTGTCCTCGGTGTGTTTGATGGGGACAGTGTAGAGGGAGCTTCACTCTGTATCTAAACCCGTGCTGTACCTGTCCTGGGAGTGTTTGATGGGGACAGTATAGAGGGAGCTTTACTCTGTAACTAACCCCGTGCTGTACCTGTCCTGGGAGTGTTTGATGGGGACAGTGTAGAGGGAGCTTCACTCTGTATCTAAACACGTGCTGTACCTGTCCTGGGTGTGTTTGATGGCGGACAGTGTAGAGGGAGCTTTACTCTGTATCTATCCCCGTGCTGTATCTCTCCTGGAAGTGTTTTATGGGGACAGTGTAGAGAGAGCTTTGCTCTGTATGTTACCCTGTGCTGTCCCTGTCCTGCGAGTGTTTGATGGAGACAGTGTAGGGGGACCTTTACTCTGTATTGAATCCCGTGCTGTATTTGTCCATGGAGTGTTTAATGGGGACAGTGTCGAGGGAGCTATACTCTGTACCTAACCCTGTGCTGTACCTGTCCTGGGAGTGTTTGATGGGGACAGGACTTGGGGGACATTGGATTTTAGACAATGTTTCGGGTTTTAGACTTTTCGGAGTGAAATTCAGGAACACTTTGCCACACCAGGTGTGATATTAGTTTGGAACTACCTTCTATAATTCACAGTTGATGCTCAGTCACTTATTAATGTTCAAACCTGAAGTTGATAGATGGTATTTTACACACAGGAGAAGCAATTTAAAATCAATGGGTCAATGTTAAAATACTTGCAGGAACAGAGAGACCTGGGCTTTCAGTTCATTTTTACATCTTAAAGATTCAACCTGGGGCTCAGAATCTGTCAGTTGAATCTACTTTTCCTGTCCCGAAAACGTGTCAACAATTGTGTTGGGGAATGTGACAAAAGGTGACATTCCTGCATCCTGCACAGTGGGGTTGGGAGGTTGTTTGAAAGGAGATTCAGAAAGTGTCAATTAGATTGTGTCTCTTTGCAGAAGTTGAGTATTTCACAGGAGACGCCTTGAGATAAAGGAAAGTTTTACCAATGTCTGCGTAACTTTCAAAGTCTCCAGACGCATGAAGGGGGCAGAGATTTTGTAATATTCAGAGCAGGAGATGCCAGACAATCACAGAATTGAAGATGTGAGGCCATCTCTTGTTTCTGAATGTCAATCTGTAGCTTTTAAACTTTAGTCCTGGGCTAATCATTCCAAGTTTGCAAACCCACACTTTGCAGTTGTTAATTTTGAGTTGTAAATTTTCTGAAATTGATTCTGTAATAAAAATCCCTGCAGGATGCAATGATTCCCATTCTGTCTGCTGCTGCAAAGCCCCAGTTTGTGTCTCAGTTTCACTCTTTATCAACCATTTAAGATCCAAGAGCCATAGAATTCCTACACTGCAGAATGAGGCCATTCAGCCGAACAAGCCTGCCCCGACAATAATCCCACCCAGGCCCGAATCCCCCTGACACTAAGGGGCAATTTAGCAAACGTGCAAACTCCACACAGACAGTCACTCGAGGCGGGGAATCGAACCCAGATCCCTGGCGCTGTGAGTCAGCAGTGCTAACCACTGTGCCACCGTGTCGCCCGGTGATGAGACAGAACATTTGCCAAAGTGCACAGAAATAGGCAGCATTGTCAGCATTTTAGCTGGAAGCTTCAAATGACAAAGGGATCTTAATAGTAGAGTCACAGAATCCCTGCAGTGCAGAAGGAGACCATTCAGCCCATCGAGTCTGTACTGACTCTCTGGCACAGTATCTTACCAAGGCCCTTGACCCAGCCCTATCCCCGTAACCCCACACATTTACCTTAATCCACCGAACCAACACAGCTTTGGACAGGAATCGGCAATTTACTGTGTCCAATCCACAAATTTGGAAAATACTGGGATGGATTGAGAAATGGTTTCCGGGCAGAAAACAGAGCTCAGATACAAATGGGCCCTTTGGCCCAACTTTTCCCTGCCACCCAGTTTTTAACCATTAAGCTCGTATCAAATGCCTTGCGTTTGGCCCAAATCCCTCCATACCAATCTTACCAGAATAACTGTCGAAATGCTTTTTAAAATATAAAATTGTGTCCGCTTCTACTACGACCTCTGGCAGCTTGTTCCAATCCCTCACCACCCTATGTGTGAAAAGAATTGCCCTCTGGACCCTCTCCCCTCTCACCTTAAACCTATGTCTTCTAGTTTTAGACTCCCCTCCCTTTTGGAAAAGATGTTGACGAGCTTATCAAAGAACAAAGAGAATTACAGCACAGGAACAGGCCCTTCGGCCCTCCAAGCCTGTACCAACCATGCTGCCCGACTGAACTAAAACCCCCTACCCTTCCGGGGACCATATCCCTCTATTCCCATCCTATTCATGTATTTGTCCAGACGTTCCGTAAAACTCACTATCGTATCTGCTTCCACTCCCTCCCCCGGCAGCGAGTTCCAGGCACCCACCACCCTCTGTGTAAAAAAACTTGCCTTGTACATCTCCTTTAAACCTTGCCCCTCACACCTTAAACCTATGCCCCCGAGATTTTGAATCTTCCACCCTGGTAAAAAGCTTCTGACTATCCACTCTGTCCATGCCCCTCATAATCTTGTAGAATTCTATCAGGTCATCCCTCAACCTCCGTCGTTCCAGTGAGAACAAACCAAGTTTCTCCAATCTCTCCTCAGAGCTAATGCCCTCCATCCTAGGAAACATCCTGGTAAATCTTTTCTGAACCCTCTCCAAAGCCTCCACATCTTTCTGGTAGTGTGTCGATCAGAATTGAACACTATATTCCAAGTGCGGCCTAACTAAGGTTCGATAAAGCTGCTGTATCCATGCCCTCATTATTTTAGAGACCTCTATAAGAACACCACTAAGCCAACTCAAGGGAAAAAAGTCCCAGAGTATCCAGCCTCTCATTATAACTCAAACCATCAGGACCCCATAGCATCCCAGTCATTCTTTTCTGCACACTTTCTAGCTTAATAATCTCCTTTCTATAAGGGTGACCAGAACAATACACAGCATTCCAAGTGTGGTCTTACCAATGTCTTGTACAACTTCAACAAGACGTACCAACTCCTGTATTCCATGTTCTGACCAATGAAACCAAGCATGTGGAATGCCTTCTTCACCACTCTATCCACCTGTGACTCCACTTTCAAGGAGCTATCAATCTGTACCCCGAGATCCCTTTGTTCTGTAACTCTCACCAACACCCTACCATTAACTGAGTAAGTCCTGTGTTGGTTCGATCCACCAAAATGTATCACCTTGCATTTATCTAAATTAAACTCCATCTGCCATTCAACAGCCCACTGGCCCAATTGATCAAGATCCCATTGCAACCCTAGATAACCTTCTTCACTGTCCACTATGCCACAAATCTTGGTGTCAACTGCAAACTTACAAACCATGCCTCCTAAA